>NW_010404353.1:0-5824 GCF_000710305.1 Buceros rhinoceros silvestris | reverse complement strand
GGTTCAGGATCTTCACCTTTCCTTTATTGTCCTATGCTGGATTTTCAAGCATTGGAAATTTAACTGCCTACAGATTTAATCCCCATGTCTCCACTCGTATACTCAGCCATATTTACCCCCATTATATAGATATCTGTAAAAAGGTCCCCATCTGGGTAGTTTGTATTCATTATATATTTCTGCGTAAAATTGTTTCCTCCTGTTGGCAATTCACAACTCATTTTCTAATCTTCTCTTGAGGTAACTCTCATTCTTTTCCTTTCACTGAGCAGTAAGAGACACACTGTTGCTGGAAGACAGCCATAGTGATAAATCCTGATAAAGGGAATTTTGTAAAGCTCCAAATTAAAGATGATTGAATTTTGTGCTTCCCTCTTTGGATATATGTTTTTCCCTATATTTCCGTATAATACCTAGAGTTACATTCAGTTGAATTATGATTACATTCAGAAAACTATAATGAAGGCATTGGAAATGCTTGCCAATTCATCAAAATTTTCTTGGAAAGAGCAAAGATTTTTTCCTTGAAAAAGCTGTAAGCTTTTCACACAGCTCCTGGTATTTAGGAAGACAGGATCTCTCCTCTGGATTTCTGCACTGACATTGAATAAATCTCCTTTTCCCTTTTGCTGGTGGCACAATGCACTCAGCTTGATATTAGGTTGTAAGCCATGTACAGAGGTATGACTTCTCTGAATTTTATCATTGATGCTGTGAAGTAAAAAAATGGAGCTTTTCTCCAGAAATACAGTTTCTTTTCTCAGTGCTTGCACCTAATCTCTGTTTTTGGAGGAGCTGTGTTCAGTTAGTGTTGCTGTTTTCAAATTGACCATTGGGTCAGCTGTGATGGGAAACCATCAGGGAAGGGGTGGGAAGTCAGGCGATGAATATTGTGATGTGGAAGACAGCGTGGGAGCTCACCACTTAGGAAGCTACAATCAGGTCTGCCAGAACAGTACATCCTTTACACCTGTGAGCCAGATGTGCCCAAAAGCTGGACCCTGGACACTCTGCCAGGGAGTTTGTGTCTGTGTGCGGGTTAGAGGTTGGACATAACTGAGTGAGAAAGGGAAGTCTTGTTACCATTTGTCCCAGGAAGGAACCAGGGAGTGAGAGTGTGTTGTGGAGAAGTGGCAGTCTTATCTCCTGTTGACTGTTGGGCAACTGTCTATGTTTGCCCTGGTCTTGTCTGTTGAAATCTCTTTGTGCAAACTTGTTTGTGACCAGGGAGTAACTTCTGCAACACCCCAATGCTGTCATTATATCCTCAGCATTGGAACGGGTTGCCTAGGGAGGTGGTGGAGTCCCCATCCCTGGAAGTGTTTAAAAATCGTGTGGATCTGGTGTTGAGGGACATGGTGTAGGGACCTTGGCAGTGTAAGGGCAACGGTTGGACTCGATGATCTTTGAGGTCTCTTCCGGCCGGATGATCCTATGATTCAGCTAACAAACTCTTTTCCTTGGCCAGTCTAGTCCCATCGTGGCCCTTGGGCTGTGCTGGCACCAACATTTGTGTTGTTGGTCAATGGGCTGGGTCAAGAAACTCATCTGTGGGAGGAGGCAGTAAAGCCACGTTTCTGCAGTGCTTTTCTTCAACTCAGCCATTCTCCTTCAACTTCTATGGTTGGACTTGATGATCTTAAGGGTCTTTCCCAACCTAAATGGTTCTGCAATTCTATGATTCATGTTCTAGTTTGTCACACAGCACAGACTGTCATATGACTGGGGAGAAGGGTGATGGTGAATATGCTTGTGGAATCACAGCTGTGGTATTTTTGTTACGAACCAGTAAAAGTGGAACTTACTCTTTTGGCTGCCAGCTGGCATCTAACAGAGTAACTGCACACACAAGATCTCCACAGGACATTGTGGATTGAGCACCAAGGGTTCTCACAGTTCTGGTTCCCATGGACTGCCCTGTGCTGCAGTTGGAGGTGTGACTGCTGCCCAGAAATGAGCACTTGGCATGTTTCTAATAAAGTGAGCACTGACTGGCAATGGTGCTGTGAGACTGATGCATTGCTGACTTTTTTAGCTAAACCTGAAGTCTATGCAGGTTTGATTTCATTCCCAGCAGGGTCTAAGCTAGCGTGATCAAAACTAGGTGGTATTCATGTTCAGATCTTCCAGTGGAGTCATGCTTTGTTTTCCCCTTTGTGGGAAAGATCATAAGGAGTGTTTTTGTGCTTCTCCAGAGCAGAAAGTGGTTTCAGGCCAGCCTAAGTGCTAAATAAATGAAGGCCACATGCTAAAGAAAGCAACTGAATGGAAAATATAGACATAAGTGTAATGAGGGTCTAAGGTAAGGAGAGGCTGGAAGTGGTATTCTACTGGGAGCAGAAGGGTCAAGAAACCTTGCTAGTTTTAATGAGATCCTGTTCAGTGAGTGACGCGGATAGCTTGCAAATGCAGGGAGTGGATTAGCTCCTTTCATGCGGGGAGACCGATCCACCTCCTCACCTGTAATGTGCAGGTAAAGTAAGAGTAAGTCCAGCGCCCAGCCAGAGGAGTAGCCTGAGGTAATTCTCTTTTATTAGGACATGCGCTGAAGGTAACTGTTCCTGTAGTCAAAGGAACAAAACAACTTCTATTTTGTTTTCACATCCTCTTAAGCCTTTTAGGCTTAAATTCATTGCATTCATATAGCTCCTATATGAAACAATTACTATTAAAGCTTAGGCAAAGGTTTTCAGAGCCAGCTCTGAGTGTTTGTTAGGAAATTTTCTCAATTTCTCAGGCTAAATTTGCAGAACCAACTGTAATATCATATTGGTGTGAGCAGTGGTCACGGTTGGCTCCCTTGCCCACAGGTTTTGTTTCATAAATTAGGGCCTTAATCTTATGCATTTGTAATCTCTTGATTATTCTTAAGAGATGGGAAACAGCTTGTATGCGTATTCAGCCCTTATGTTGAACACTGCGTAGTATTGCTAATATGATCAATGATTAGACAACTGTGTGGCACACGTGCAACCTTTGTGCTACTGTTTCTGAGTGGAATTCCTTGTTATGCTCTTTTATAAGGAGAAAAAGAAAACCCAGAAACCTCCAGTTTTCTCAAACTCTTTCAGATTGCTATTGAAAATATGGATGCAAAATCCATTTATGATTTTATATTGATAAATGAATAAATTGATAAATTTAGGAATTAATTTACAGTCATGTTTATGTTACTGTGAGTGTGAATTACAGCATTATAACAAAATCACTGAAAAGATGTGTAGTCTTAATTATGAATAATATAGCATCATCTGGGAAGCTTGGGGAGATGCCAACGTGAGAGCTGATGTCAGTTTGGTTTAAAATTTGGAACGGTGGTTTCCAAATACAGAACATCTTTCTTGCATATTTTGTAGTTTTGGGAACAATGTCAAACCCATTCAAAGCTTAGACTTGCATAGCTGTTCATGGAATGAATTGAAAGGTAAGATTTTTAAGAAAAATTTTTAAAGTTAATTGCTTTAGGTTTGATGTCTCTGTACAGGACATTTAGCAATAAAAGGACAGAGGTGTTTCAGTGGCAGAAGGAGCATAATCACAAAAGACAGACTGCTGCTAGAGTGGTGCATCAGTTATGTGAGGCAATTCTAAACAATCATATCAGCCAGCTTGGTCTTTGCCAGGTAAAAATGCAAATTTTCATCATATCAAAACCAAACAAAATAATCTAACCCTTTTCTAATTGCACAAAAGGATACATCTACTCATGGAAGATCTTCAAATGTCTATTTTTTGCAAACTAGACTGAGAGAAATAATAAAAAAGAAGAATTTTAAAGGAAGTAAATACAGTTTAATACTGCTTTTGTTCAAATAGCAACCCGCTAGCCTCATCACACATTATCCATTTCGTAAAACTTACATAGTTTCCTTAGTCATATGAAATTCCAGGTATAAGCACAGAAATCGTAACTCTTTGATAGTTAAAAAAAATGCCTAGACATAGATGTTAGAAATCCCAACCATCTGTATGTCTGTTCAGTTTTGAAATAGTATGAGAAAGTAAAATACAGTGCAGAATATTTAACTTGGTTACAAATCATGACGTGGAAGAGTGAAAGCCAAATCAAACTGTTTTTCATGCTTTCTTTAAGTGAGAGACATGGCTTCCCTTCTGTGTGCTTAATGGAAAACAGCGATCTGTCAATGATGATTAATTCAGGGGAAGTCCCACCCCTCCATGTCCTTCAGCCATCATGTCTCAGATCAGCTGTGTTGAATCTGTGCCTGAAAAGTACTCGAAGAACACGTTTCCTTGTCATTTGACACTTCCTCTGAAGAAGAAAAGATGTTTACTTTCCAGCCAGGGTAAGATGGCAATGGCAGAGGAAGGCACACAGCTCCTGTTCACGGCAGAGCATAGGGTCACGCAGTCCTGGAAAAGTTTGTGTTGACCAGAGGGCATCCAGGAGCTGATATTGGTTGGGGAGCAGTGCAAGAGGGCAGACCCAAGACACTGCCAGGGATACTCCCTGCCATCCTTCCAAGCTCTAGCCTGTGCTCTTTGTGCCTCAACAGGGCTGATTGTTTTACTGTAGTGGAGTTCTGCCTATATCAGCAGTACTAGGTGGTATAATACACTTGTTAATAAAAAAAAATAGTTAATTTTTTCTTAAATTGCATCAGAAAGAATAAGTAGAAATTCTGAGTACTTCATAAACAGCCTAAAATTTAACATCAACAAGGGCATTTTAGTCTTTCTACTATTACCAAGGCAGCACCACCATAGAGCCAAAAAATCATATTGGATTTGTGGAGGTGCTGATCTGTGCTTGAATGCAAAAGATCAAATTAAATTTAAATTATTTTAGTCCTGACAGTATATACACCAAAAATACCACATCTTGGCTTTCTAATCCAATGGTGAGTTTGTAGGATTGGTAGTTAGGAAGCAGATTTGCACTTGAAAACTGTGCAGAGTTGGTAAATAAATCATTGAGAATATACAAAGAACAAGAGTAACATTTTGGCTTGCACTTTTCTGGCTAGAATCTTATTTTTTTCAACTCTTATTATGATCTGTCCATAAAATTAAGCTAACTCCTCCCTATATCTCCACACCAGTAGAAGTCTCTTTTGGACCTACCCAAACCATTTTGGCATTGTTTATTACATTTCATCTTCACACAGATTAATGCAGCGGTTTAGAATCTTGAACTATGATCTTATTAGCCAAGAAAAACAGGAAATGCTGTTCAAAGAGAAAATAAAAGGGGGGAAAATATAACTGGAATATAATTATAATTATTAATTAAATCAAGTACAAGGAGTACTTGAGCTCTGACTTTTGGCAGCAGACATCTCAGGCTAAAACACATTCCTGCACAGAATCTAATTCTAATAAAATTAGTTCTCAGTCCCTTCCCCTTCAACTCAATTATAACAAGTCCTTCTGAATTCTGGCCATACTGTCCCTGAAGAGGAGCACAGGGCTTCTGCTCACGGGAAAGAGGATTTCAGAGATACAGCTAAGATAAATATAGTTTTGCAAAAATTTGAAAATGTTATGTTGTTGATTGAAAATGTTATGCACTTGTGTCTGCTGACAAATGTAACAGTGAAATGAGGAAATTTATTTGGTTTATAAGACAGCTGGCCCAATTGATAGGAAATGCATATTTTTTAATATTAATAAAAATATTACCCCTTCACAATGTTCCTTTTCGTACTGCCAGAAAGGCTAGATGTAGCATGTGAATATTGGTAAGACTGCACACAATTATAAGATACAGATACATATATAGGATTATATGTCATACAGAACTCTGCGTAAAACAGAGGACGAAGAATCTTATTGAAGACAATTAATAAGACTCCTAAATATG
>NW_010404352.1:99498-101080 GCF_000710305.1 Buceros rhinoceros silvestris | reverse complement strand
ACGTCCGTGTGCGGGGCCGGGGGCTGCAGGGGGCTTTGCCCCAGCTCCCGGGTGCGGACCCATCCTGGCCTGGCAGGGGTGCAGCCTTGTACCAAAGAACGGCTGAATTCTGGGTGTCGCGGGTACGCAGAGCTTGAGGGGGTGACCAAGATGTGAACTGGGGAGAGCCCCTTGTTTTCAGCTCTTGCCTTGCTGGTGGGACCAGGGCCCTGCGCTTGGGATGGTGTTGGGGCATCCCTGTTGGTGGAGCTGGAAGGAGAGTTTGCTCACACCATGAGGTCCCTGGCAGCAGAGCTGGATGGAGCCGATTGTCCTTTTTCTTCAGGGTAGATGTTGTGAGCTGCCTGTGCAGGAGAGGAACTCTGTCTTATACAGAAGCAGGTCTTCAGCATCTTCTGTAAGACTGGAGAGAGACATGACATTGCTGGGTGCCAACACTACCAGTCAGGACCTAGAATTGACGTGACCTTAAAATGGTTAATGGGGAAACCAATTTCCAACCTCAGCTGGCTCTTGCTTTGGAAGTAATGCTGAGACCGTGCTCGGAGCCCAGTAGTGTTCCGCTTAGAAAATATTCACAGTGAAACCTAAACTGACATGTAACACGCTACGTTACAAATTCTAAACTTGCCCCAGATTTGTCCACAGAATCGTTAGGATTTGTAGGCTGCCAGCCTGCTTGGATTATTTTGCATCAAAACCATGCAGAAGTTGTAGTTTTGTACAGGTTTGACACAGGCTCTGTTTCTAGTTTGGTTTCAGCTCGCGGTGAAATGTGGGGTTATGACTCTTTCAGTCAAAATGAAAGCGATTCCGATATTCCCCCGTGTGTAAATCCCGACTGCTGAATTTCCCGTAGCTCAGTTTGCAGTTTCCTTATGAAAAACTGATTCGTGTTCTCTGCTGTGTGTTCAGTGAAGGCCACTGCTTTCTGAGCGCAGATTTGGGGTTGTAAATGTGCTGCATCTGGGACCAAACGGTGGGGTGGTGGCGTGCTTGGTGGGAAGGGAGCAGGCGGTGGCTGCAGGGGTGCGAGTTGATAAGGGGGTGATGAGGCAGAGGAGGGCAAAGAGCGAGTCAAACATATTAGACCTTCTGGTGAGAGGGAGACCTGATTCAGGACAGAGAGCAGCAAGAGGTGAGGAGCAAGTGTCCAATTCAGGGTCAGGTGAGTTCCAGCATGGAAATCATGTGGGGAGAGAGGGAGTGAGGATGTGTAAGCTGGAGGAGAAAGATGAGGTTGTGGGCTGGTGAGTGAAAGCGGGATGATAGAATATAGGGAGAAGAACTGGATTTGGTGCCTCTCCAAATGGGAGAGGGGAATGGGAGCACCTGGGAGTGGCAGAAGTGGGGGAGGGTGTTGGGGGGGAGAGGGCGAAACCTTGAAATGCTCCTGCAGTCCGGAACGAGGAAATCTTTTTGAGAGAGGTAGCTTCTGAGGAAGGGTTTTGGGTACCAGAGCTGGGAGGAACAGGGTAGCAGGATGGTTCTGTCTGTTTTAGTGGAAGGGCTGGAGAGAGGAAAAGTTTACCTGCTCATTAAGCAACTTCTGCTGGGCCACAGTCAGGGAGCAGCGATTCCT
>NW_010404352.1:97465-99381 GCF_000710305.1 Buceros rhinoceros silvestris | reverse complement strand
TGTTTTGGTTGAGTAACAGCCAGACAACCCACAGCCGGAGCCCTGGGCCAGCTTTGACACAGGTCACAGTCTGACTCAGCCTGTTGGGGCTCCAGCTCTGACCCCAGTGCCGGTGAGATGCTGCACAGCCTACAACCCAAGTGTTCACAGGCTGGAAACAAGCTGCTGTGTCTGAGGTGGAGAGATGGTAAAGGGGCAGATTCCTCTGTCAAAGGCTGCAGAGCCCTGACACGACTGTTGGGATGGGGTGCTCTCGAGGGAAGGAGGGCTGCCTTTTGATCTCTTCTGGGAGTCTGGGTTTAGAAACAGTGGAAAACAATTTAAAGCTTCTGTGCCAAGCTGCTTGTCCAAGCTCTTTTCTGAAGATGGAACCATTTACTCTGACAGATTTTTTTTTTTTCCCCCCAGACACGGTGATTCTGCGCACACCGTGTCTCAGACTCGCTGAGGAAACGGTTGATGCCGTTGTGACAGTTTGACATTCCTCAGCCGTGGGATGTTTTTCCCCCTTCTTTCATTTCACCCTTTTAAATGTAACCCTTTCGTTCCTGCTGTGTTAAGCAACAAATAATTTGGGGAGGGGACCTTGTGTTAGAGTATCAGGGAGGTGGTCACCTACCCCCTGATGATCGTAGCTCCTGCCTGTTAGTGCAGCTGCATGAGCTGAAAGCTCATTCTCCCTCCTCCGTGGAAAGGGAGGGGTGGGAGAGTGAAGGACACTGAGGTTGGGATGGAAAGGAACACGATTTGGGGTTTGCAGTGGTGCTGAGGTGAGGGTCAGGATCACTAAGCATGATCTGAGGGCTGTCACCTCCTTCCTGCCCTCCAGGCCACTCTCAAGAGGCCTTTTTATTGCCCGATGCGAGCTGGAGAGATGCTTTCCCTTTGGGTCTCCTCCTGTGGAAGGAGGATGGGCAGAGCGAGGCAGGTGGGTAGTGTCCTGTGTGCCCTCTGTTCTCCCCCACCCCTTTGATTGTAACAGCTCTCCTCTTCTTTTTCATTTTTGAAGGGGGTTTCCAGAAGCAGCCAGGGCCTGGGAAGTCCCTGGCAAAGCAGCTGTTGTCTGGGAGGCAGGTTGGAGTTGGGAAGGTGGGAAAGGGTCTGACTGCTTGTGGAGGTCAGTGATCAAAATCACCTCGTGCTGCTTTCAGGAATGGGAAGGAAAGGGAAAATGGATCTGTGCTGACATGAGGTTTGGTCTGTGCAGCAGGGCTGTGCCCTGTATGCTGAGGAAGGGAACGGCTGTGGTGTCATACCTTGTGCTCTGCTGCCCAGGCCCCCCTTGCTGGTTCTGTAGAGGCACCTTTGTATGCTACAGATGAGCCAGCTGAAGAAACTGGTCTCATGGGTTTCCACCAGAGCAGCCTGTTCCTCAGCAGCTATTTGCAGCTTCTGATGCAATAATTCCTGGGACAGGGAGGCTTGGAGAGATGCCCTTTTGGATTTGAAGGCTTTGTTTCCTGGTCTTGCACTCTGTGTTTGTTCTGCATGGCAGAGATTCACATTTTGTCAATGCAGAAAGTCCTTGAGATCTTGTTGGAGGTTCTGTTACAGGTAAATAGCTGGTCCCAAAGCTCTTGACAACAAGCATGCCTTCTTTGCTGCCTTCATGCTCCTCCTGGCTCCTGGTTAAGTGCCCATGGTGAATGACGATTGCTATCCTCAGGTTCCAGATGTAGAGGTGTAAGTAATTAGATACCACCCTTCCCAGTCTCAGCCAGGCTCTGCAGAGTGCTTTGAAATAAAAGCTATTATTTAAATCCCGTTTATCTTCCTTCTCCTTATGTATTGTTTAATGGTCATATTTTCTTTCCCCAGAGCTCGAGCTACAGGAGGTTCTTGCTGCTTCTTCCTAATTCTGAAATCTAAAGCCTTCTCTGGGGGTTTTGGCTTCCTGTAGGCTCCCGGCTCGCTCC
>NW_010404352.1:94644-97343 GCF_000710305.1 Buceros rhinoceros silvestris | reverse complement strand
TTCCCTCCACCATCTCCCCTGTTTTCCCCCTTCTCTGCCCTCACTTACATTAAAAGGCTCCCAGTAGCTTTCAGCTTGCCTGGTCAGGATTACAGTCCATCTTATGACGCTTTTGCTCCCCTGAAAGGTTTTATTTCAGCACAGTGCTTGTTAGCAAGCCCGTACCATGACGGCAGCCTGTTAGCAGCAGGTCCTCTTAGCAAGCTGCATGCTCCCTGTTTAACACCGCACGAGAGCCGTGGAAGCCAGGCAGAACGCTGTTTGGTCCTTAACAAAGCACTTTCACCCTGGGAAGATAAATTCCTAGCAAGCAGTGATAGTTTGAAGTAACTGATAACAAGAACTGAGAAGGAGGGGATTGTATCTCCCAACCTGCTGCTTGATCTGGAGCACAGAGGTCTTCTCAGGGCATCCTCCAGCTGCAGGCTGGAGGGGTTGTGAACAACCTGGGTCCTGCAGGGAAAATTTTTAGCAGTGCCACAGCCCAGCCTTTTCTGTTTGCTTGCCTATTATTTTAGACAGAGGCAATGGGGAGATAAGCGCTTAAAAAGCCTCTGAAGCAACCACCCCAGAGTCTCTAGCTTTGCTGTGGATGGCGATGAAACTAAAAAGTGTTAAGAGCAGACTCCCTTGTTGTGTGTTTGTTTGTGGCTGCAGGGTTGCAGGATGAAAAGGGGGGGCTTGGCTTCACTCTGGCTCTTTGCTCAGCACTGTGCTTCTGTGTTGCAAAACTTTGCAGGGGAATTTATCAATTGAAAACTTACTTGATTCATTTCTCTGATAATAATGAAAATACCATGAATATTCTCCCCCTTCTTTTCAGTAGTACGACCTCAGTTTGCCAGCAGCCAGTGTAGGGGCTTTTTGAATGCCTTGTTGGGTCAAAAGTGCACTTGATATATGGCTCCAGGCAGATTTTTTTGTGTGTGTGCAAAATGTAGCTTGGTTTTCATGCAAAGCTCTGTGTTCTTGGTTCATTTCTTCTTGTGGTTTGGTCTTTAAGTAAAAGTTAAGACTTCTTTTAATGGGGGGAGAGAGAAAGCCATATGACCGGAAAGTTTTGGATTTCACGTCTTTAAATCTTTACAGAGCATGAAGAATGGGATTCTCTCATTCTCCTACCATGACAGGCTGAGCCTAGACCGGGGGAAAGGAACTGAGGTGACAGGGCAATATGGATAGACCAAACCATTTCAGATGGGTGGCTCGTGTGTTGCGTGCTGGGGGCATGTTTATTGGTAGCATGTAAGTTTGAACAAGGAACAAATTCAATGTGCGAGGAGAAGGGAGGCTGGGAGGGGGGGAGTTAATGGAAAAATACAGTAAAGCACCTTCTGAGGTGAGAATAAGTAGTGAAGGTCTATTAGCAGTTGCTGACAATTTACATGTATTACTCGTGTAAAGATCAGCTCTCAGCAGGCAGAGGAGTGTGCTCCCATGTGAGCTGTCAATGTTGCGGCTGCCTCCCGAGTGGGAGGGAGCACAGGAGTCCTGAGGCTGAATGTTTTCAATCTGCAAAGTCTGAAGAATGGCAAAGTGCTTCAGGTGAGACAGAAGAGACTGGCATGGGCTGAAAACACCCAGACCCAGGAAGAGTTGGTGAAAAGTCTGGGCAGTGAGCAGCCACAGGTGTCATTGACAGGGTGGTGGGGCTTTATGCTGGGTCTGGAGACTTGGAGATGTGCAGAGCTGTGCTGGGAGACTGCAGGGGATGTTGCTGGAGCCCAGCCACGGCCTCACATCATTCCCATCTGTGATGCTGGGAAAAGTGGCTATGGGCAGACATCGGCTTCTGCATCCTGGTGGGCACAGGGTACTCTGAAAAAAGTGCCATGCTGCGTAGGTAGGTCCCCCCAGCATCGGCTGACTTACTGACTGATGAATCCTGGTTGGTGTAACAAAACTGCCCTGTCACCCTCTTGCCAGGAAGAAGCTACAGGACAAGCCAGAGAAGTGGTTTAACTTGCCCCATGCCCCAGCAATGCAGTGAACATGCCAGCCAGTGCCCGAGGTGGAAGTAAACTGGTTTGACCATGTTTACCTGGAGGGAGTGAGAAGATGGAGAGTGGAAAATCCCCCAAGGCAAAGCCAAAGGGAGAGAAGTTTCAGAATAGGGGTTAAGGAAGAGGAAGCAAAGCACAGGCTTTGGGGGCAAAAGGGACTTTTTTCCCCTCCTGACTAAGCCAACATCAAAGGGAAGGTTCCTGTAGAAGGGAGCAGGGTCTGTGTTTCAGTCAGTTGAAGGATACAGGTTCTCGAGAGGGGTTCAGGGAGAGGAAGCAATGACAAGCTGATAAATAACTTCCCTTTTTTCCCCCCGGCTCTGTGCATCTCCTGTGTTGCTGAAATCCTTTGCAGAATCTGTCTTTAGTTTCCACTATTGCACATGTGTGGTAACCACTGCCTACAGTGCGAAGCCTCTTGAAGACTTAGCTGGTGCCCAAGGAGAGGTGTTCTAGATGGTTTGGTGGTGGGGTTGGAGAAGCAGGTGCTGCCTGAGGGATGTGCCCTTCAAAGGTGCTCCAAAAGATGCTGGAGATGAGTGGAGAGGGAGCACGGCGTGGTGCGAGACAGCAGCTCAGCTTGGGGAGTGTCCAGGAGAGGGAGCTGGATCCAGAATGGAGCAGCACGTCCAGGGAAATAGATGTGTGAGCAGTGAACTCTGCTCACCGGCCCCAGTCCCCGAGGCCTTGGGATGA
>NW_010404352.1:91847-94607 GCF_000710305.1 Buceros rhinoceros silvestris | reverse complement strand
GGGAAAGAGATGTGTGAGCAGTGAACTCTGCTCACCAGCCCCAGTCCCCGAGGCCTTGGGATGATGGATCCAAGCATAGGTGGGACAGTCAGGATTTGGTTTGCTTTAAGTGAGTTGCTCACCAAATGAGGGCTCTTGCTGATGGGATTTTGTGGTGAAATCATAATATCTGAAATACCAGCAGTGCAGCATCTCGTGAGAAATAAGTGCTCTGGGAGAAACCCAATTTGCAGCCCAAACTGGGCAGTGTTTAGATGTGCAGTTCATGCTGACCTGTCCTGCAGTCCCTGCTGCTTTCAGACTCAACACGGCTGCACAGCATTTTGCACGCGCAGTGTGTACTTTTCTGCAGTTGCTGTAGTTTGTTTTTCCTAATTCACCCTTTCCTTGTTTATCTTGCACACTGTGCAGGGTCCTAATTTAGATTTTTTTTTTTTTAGAAAAAAAAAAAACCTGCTTAGCAGTTATGGGTTGGGGCAGCAATTTCTGTGCCGTTTTGAGGTGAATTTGATTAGCACTTTTGGAAAACTGTGTGGCAAACTGCAGTGCTAATCAGGGGAAATTGAGCCGTGGAGTTTTGAGGCAGAGTTGGTCTTTATTTATTTTAACCCCAAAATTAAGATATTAAGTTGTCTGAGGCTCAGAGGCATGTTTCTCCCAGTTTCACGTCAGGCTTTCTGATAGCACCATTGTGCCGAACAGAGTGTTTGCAGAAAAATACGAAAACTGTAAAATATAAACCAGTTAATTTGCGGTCCAGAATTGATTCTTGAGTGTTGCGATCAGTTTTTCTCGCTGTCCGTAATAGAGTAAAATGTCTTTTATTAGTTTGCAAAATCCTCTGCTGTGTAGAAAAGACGGAGGGAAGGAGAGGCACCCAGTGAAACGCCCAACTTCATTGTGCTAGTGCGGTGATTCGGGATCCTTGAAATGAGGGCGACCCTCCCAGTGACCTCGGGTACGTGTTGGACTGTGAGTTTTAGTGGTTTTTCAAATGAGATCAAAACACAGAGAGCTAGAGTAAGTGCTAAGTGCATGAACTGGAGGCCACTGGAGACCTTTGTGTGTGTCTAGGGGGAACAGGACGTTTATTTTCGTTTCTGGGAGTTGCAGAGTTTGGGTTCTAGTCAAACTTCAAAGAAATGAGAATCCAGGCCTGAACTGGGGGTATAGTTTCACAGAGACTTTCCACCAGTGTTCCCAGTGAGACACCAACCAGAATTCCTGTTTGCTGAATGACTGTGTTTCAGATAAGGAGGGAAACAGATTTGATCATTAATTAACAAAGGAGAGATGGGGGGGGAACAAATCGGCCTTTTGCAAGACCTCTGGTATGGCTGCGTGTGACGTGGCTGCTGTTTGGATAACGTTTGAAAGATGGTTGAGTAGCTGCTGGGAGCAAAATGTATGGAGCCTAATCAGGAAATGCTGGCCTTCATTTTTTTTTTTTTCTTCTGAGAAACAGAGATTACTGCAGTTACAAACTGCAAATTGGTAACGGGAGGAGATTCCTAAAATATGAGATAATCCCTAGAAGCTGACCAACTCTCTCTGTAGAACATCAAATTCTAGGTCTATAATCTGTAATTAAATTGCTTGTGTGCTGTTAAAAAAAGCATCTGGCTGGTCTAAGATGGTCCAGTGCAAGAGCAGAGGCACTATAAATGAGAGAGCTGTAGGGACATGTAAAAAGTAGCAATTTGGAGGACAGGAAAATATTAAGACTTTATTTCCAACCTACCAGGATGCGAGAGGATCCAGGTCAACCCATGGCTTAGCTTCTGTATCCTGCAATTGCGATGGGTGGCCATTAACCATTACACTGCCAGGAGGATTCAGGTGTCCTTTGGAAGATTCTGGAGTGGTGTGTGTGAGTTAAGCTGTCTCGTTAACAATATTTGGAAATATTAAGTGTTTTCAATATAAGGAGATAATCCAGTACTAGGCAGTTGTGTGGATAGTGCTGTGTGAAATGGAGTCCTCTAAAGTCAAAGCATAACCTCCGCAACGCCAGCTGCCACCAGCCTGCCGTGGCTGATTTGTGCTGGGAGCAGCAGACATTGTAAATGACCATCAGCAACAAAACCCATCCTGGAGCTGGTGTTGCAGAACGTTTTGTGAAACCAAAACAGAGGGGTCAGAAAGTGCAGTGCTGCAGCAGAGCTGGAGGGTTGCGCGGGCTTTTCTGGCTGCTCCAGCTGCGCTCCCCGGGATCTGTGTGTGGACTGGGGGTTTCTTAGCATCTCCTCTCCGAATGCTTTTTGTAGAAAGGAATTCCTGTCTGGAAGTCTGAAAATTCATGCGTTCCTCTCACTGCGCAGTGCAATCGGGCTGTTTTCCTCATCTGTGTGAGGAGATGAATGACGTGCGTGACTGCCCAGGGTCATGCAGAGCCGAACAGTGCGGGGCCGGGCCTCCTGTCTCTGCAGCGGGTCAGGTCGCTGGCTTACAGGCAGCTTTTCCTGGCAGTGCATGGTTCAGTTTGCCTCAAGCAAGTGGCATGTCCCGTACAGCTGCTGAGGAGAAAATTATCTCAAAACAGACTCTGTGCCATTTCCTGGGTGAAGGCAGAGGCAGTATTCATAGATTTCCTCGACCTTCTGCGTGGTGGTTAGTAGAAATGACTGTGTTGTATTTTAATGAAGATGAGAACATAATGAATATACTTCTGTAACTCTGGACTTGAAATATGTGCTTCAGCCTGAATGGTTTCTAACTGTTTTTTCACCCCTCCCCCCCCACCCTTTTTTTCCCCTATTT
>NW_010404352.1:89842-91797 GCF_000710305.1 Buceros rhinoceros silvestris | reverse complement strand
ACTGTTTTTTCACCCCTCCCCCCCCACCTTGTTTTCCTCTAGTTGTAGCCTTCCTGGTGGCGTATCATCAAAACAAGCAGCTGATAGGAGAGAAGGGGCTGCTCCCCTGTAAGCTGTACCTGCAGAGTGTCAAAAAGTATTTCAAAGGGAAGATAAACCTGGATGCTCTGAGCTATGCACCAACAATCATCTGGTTTCTGGACTGGTCAGACATGGACAGCACCTTGGACTACCTCTCCCTGTTTGGCCTGGTGACTTCAGCCTTTGTGTTAATAACTGGATGTGCAAACATGGTCCTCATGGCTGTCCTGTGGGTTCTCTACCTCTCGTTGGTCAATGTTGGACAGATCTGGTAGGTTCACTACCTTTGTGCCTTGTTTTTCTCTGTAACCTCTTGCTGTTCATTGCACACATGGAGTTTCTATTACCATTTGGAGCTGGTGATCTGGTAAGGAGCGATGTAGGGATGTGAGGTAAGGAAAGCCCCTGGAAGAGTGAGTTATGGGCATGTCCCTGCTCTCTCTCTTACCTGGAATATCTGCCCTGATTGCTGTTGTCCTCTGTGAGAGGCAAATTGGCTGCATAACATGCCATGCTACATGTTGTCCTTGCTGTGGATTACTTTCCCTCATGGCTGTTAATTCCCCTAATAATGACCTGCGGGAAGGTTTTTCAGTTTTCAGCTCTTGCCAAAAGAGAACTGGAACACTCAAGATAAGGACATGAAGCTTGTGGGGAAAAAGTAAAGGAGAATTAGTGACTGTCTGCATCTCACCTTGCTGCAGGGAAAGGCTGTGGTGCAAAAGGAAAGGCTTTAGGTGGTCCTCAGGCTTGTTAAGTCCCCACATACATTGGTTAAAAGAGGATGGGCCCCTAGAACTCCAGATTTCATTAGTTCACCTCTTTGAGTATCTCTCTGCCTGTAGCAGAGGCGATGTGGTAACTGTGGGGAGGTAAAAGGCTGTGCCCAAGCTGTGGATATGGCACAGCTGTATTGCAGCGATGTTCTTCCTCAATCTTCTGCCTCTACACCACAGGGCAGGACACTTTCCCTAGAAATGGGCTCAGTGAATTGACTCGTAAGGATTTGCATGTGCTTGGGCAGCCCTGTGGCCTGTTCTGTCCCATTCATTCCTCTCCTCCTCCGGATGGTATGTAAGTGGGTGAAGGAAAACAGCGTCAGCTTTCTGAAAAACTCCATTCTCTGAGCTCTTAACTCGGCGTGAACTTAAGGCTGTGAAAGAATGCCACAGAGTTTGAAAAATAACTCAGTGGATAGATTTCCGTTGCCCGTTTCCAAGTTATTCCAAAAAATGGCTCGTTGCTTTTTTAGATGTTTAATGTTACGGGGCAAGAATTCAAGTGTTGTCCTGCTTCCGTTTCCAGAGATGCAGGAGCCTGTGTCATTGTAGCAGCAAAAGCTGGATATGTCTCTGGACTTCTTTCTCTTTGTGTTTCTGTTTGTGGGAGGAAGAAAAACCTGAACAACCTCCCCCTCAAGCCGCAAAGGTTTTGTAGCTGGAAGCAGGACCTACAGCGACTTCCAAGGCTGAGGGTTTGGTATGGTTTGCTCCTGAAGTAGTGGGCTAAGACATGGGCATGGCAGGCTTTCTTTGCTCCCACTGCTCTTCCTGGTACAGGCAGACCGAAGGCAGAAGTGTGGTATCTTCTGTGCTGGTGCTGGAGGGGTGACAGTCCTGCAGGACTCTCAAGATTTTGCCACAGGAAATCCAGTTGTACTTGTTAACTGCGTGGCTGTTTTGTCATTGTTCAGGTCTTTAAGGGAGAGGTGAAGGGTGGGGGGTAGAGATGGGAGCCTTTCTCCACTGCTGCACTGAACCACCACCAGTGGCTAGCAGACCATGTCCAGACGCCTCTTGCGGAGGGGCTTAGAAGCTCACGGCCAGTGTGAGGTCTCTGCAGCTCTGAAGATGATGAGCTGGCCAGCAAGAATG
>NW_010404352.1:83885-89735 GCF_000710305.1 Buceros rhinoceros silvestris | reverse complement strand
GAGTTTGCGTGTGGTGGTTGCTGTGGTTAAAATGAATTGACTCTTGATATTTGAGATAAGGCTGGATTTTCTTTCTCCTTTGCTGCTTCAGATCTGGAGTTTAAAAGTTACTCTAGCACAGGCAGGTGACTGCTGGTATACAGCAAAGACACACCAAGGGAATGGGTCAGGGAATAGGAGGCATCGCCTCAACTTCGTCTCTTCTTAATTGTGGCATCGAATATATTAAACAGGAAATTAGATTCTTCTTGTGAAGGGGTGAGGGAAAAGAATCAAAGCAAGCCAGCACCACAGTTCATTCAGTGTGGTTACATTTTTCATTAGATCCTCTGCAATGGGTCACCGGGTGGTCAAAACCATATTATTATTGTGCATACAGTGTGACGTTCAAGTCCTGGAGAAGGGGATGCTGGGCAGCTGGGTACGGACAGCACAAACGTGGGGAAAGAGCAAAGAGAGGATTAACTGATTTCTCACTGCTGTGGTGGCATGAGGGATGAGCTGAGAGTACCTGAAATCTCGTTAATCCTGCTGCTGATTGTGGGTGAGTGGGTGGCAGCATTGGTCTTAAAACCAAGGCTGGCTTTAAAACTTTTCACGCTGGTTTGTAGGTGGGGTTAGGTGGTCTGTTAACTTCGTCTTCCTCTCCAATTTGGGCAGGCTGAGAGGTTTGGATGAGCTTTAGTTGCTCTCCGAAGCATCTGTTGAAGAGCACTGTGACTTCTTATAAAAGGGGAAAGGACAGTGTTGTTCCTGACCAGAGTTACAAGACAGCTTAGCAAAGAGAGGTTTCCTCCAGAGAGAAAGAAATTCCTTCTGTGGCCGCATTGTTCTGTAGTTACTGTTCGATCGTTCTGAGAGTTCCTCTGCTGCTGGCAGGCGTGGGCTCCCACGAGCCGGCCTGGACCCGTGGGCTGACCCCACCCAGCAAACTCCTTTGCAGTAGCTGCCTGGGAAGCCAGTGGAAGGAAGATCCGGAGTGATAATGAGGAATAGAGCTCTCTTCTTCAGGCCAGTGAGGAACAATTTATTCCTTTTATCGCCTTTTTCTATTTTAATTTTAAATGTTTCTATTTGTTTTGGGATGGAGTCTCCAGATACCGGGTGCTGCTGAAGGAGCAAGTCTTTCAACTGCTGTCCAGCTGGCTTGGGCTCAGTCAGAGGAAGCTTTAGAAGAGCAAACCATCTCCTTTGAAGGGCAAGATGCATTGCCTGCCTGTCCCAGTACTGCTGACCTCCACCTGTGAGCTGGGGAATACGCTGTGTGCCTGGGGACAGCCGAGCCTGCCGTGACAGTGTGGCGAGGGACTTGCTAAAGGACTTTGAGGGTGTTAGAACCCTCAAGAAAGCTGCTCCTGGAACAGGCTATGTGAGCTGTTTGTAGCGGATTTTGCAGTATAAGGATTGTTTTGGCCACCCAAAATCCTGAGAACTGGGGCCAGGGTGTTGTCCTGGCCCTGAGTGCTTGACTTTGCCCATTTGCTGTTGGCTCTGCCAAAGTGCAGGTGAACTGTCTGAAATAAGATGCACGTTGGTGGGTCTCAAAACTAGGCCAGCTTTCGGAGAACAGCGTATTCATTTGGGTACTGGTGCAGTGCAGGGCTGAGATGGCCTTGGCCAGATTTGGAAGTGGAATGTACCCAGAAGCTCTGTAATTTTGGGCACTCTGTTCCCAAAGCAGCTGCAGCATTTGGGGTCTGCCCAGAGTAAACCCGGGTGTGTTCTCCAGCTCATGGAGCATGAGTAGGATGGTGCTGCTCTTGCATCATGAGCTCAGTGTGTCTGTCTTATAATACTGGATTTGTTTTTTTCCCCTCTGCAGTTTTGAACTTTTACTTTTGAAAAGTAGGAGGAGACAATCAAGAATCTAAAAATCTGCCAGTACAAAAGAATATGGGATGTCTGACCCACGGGCTGGGTGAAGTGCTCAATCAGTATGTTCATTTTAGCTTCGATTTTTCTTGTAATTTCTGCAGACTGTGCCTAATTTCAGCAAAATAATAGGAAGAAGTGGTCCCAGTTTGAGTATAACAGAAGCTATTTAATGAAGCTAAAAATGCTTAAAAAGATTTTGTGGGAATTCCCTGTGCTTCAGCAACCGTGTTGCAGA
Organism: Buceros rhinoceros silvestris; assembly: GCF_000710305.1. Classification (NCBI taxonomy): domain Eukaryota; kingdom Metazoa; phylum Chordata; class Aves; order Bucerotiformes; family Bucerotidae; genus Buceros; species Buceros rhinoceros. The sequence continues at coordinate 87,625 of NW_010404352.1, read as the reverse complement.
TTGTGAGTCCTGCTTGTCTAGATTCAGTCACTGGAAGGACGGTGCAGCTCCAGAGGTCCAGTGTGAGTGGTTTTCCCTCTCTCCTGCTTCCTCCCTCCTGAATATTGGTTTAATGGGTTGTCATACGCTTAAAAAGGACGGAGGAAGCCGCCCATTTGTTTAAAAGTGAAAATACTGGTTGCAGGTGACCTCATGAAACCTCCATTTGTGGTTTTATTCCCTATGGTTTCTGCTGGAGCCCACAGAGATGGACCATGGGCAGTGGAGGTCCTTTGTCGGGACAAGCTCTCTGGGAGCGGCGTTCCGGCAGAACTTAAATCATTTTCATACCAGAATAACTAAGCCACTTCTAAAGTGAATTGGTAATTCTGGAACACAATCACTCTTATCCCACAGTAAGGTGTCTCCAGAGAGCTATTACATTTTCTTATATAAACAAACTTTTAAACTACTCTGCCACCGATCTCCTGTTTCTTCTTCTGTTGTTTCCCCCCCAGCATTTCAAATGCCATCTGAAAACCCTTTCCCTTGGTTATTGTGCTGTTCTGTTTTACAAAGCTCATTGCCCACTGTTAGGGAGTACAGTTTGGAAGACACTTGATACAAAAGCAAGAATTGTGGCTTTTTAAATCCTATTGCCTTTTTTCTCTCGTGACTAAGGTTCTGGTAGAGTTACAAGAGCCCCAGGGAATAGGTTAAATAAGCCAATAAATAAAACGTTACAGTGCGAGGTGGCTACAGCATTCTTTGCAGAGTGTTCTTCCCTTGTGGAAAATGCTGGTGGAGCTACTGCTAACAGGTATTTAGAGTAAAATAAGGCTAAGCAGGACAGCGTTTTCTCTGTAAGGAGTGTGAAACGGAGCGGTGCTTCACTGCTGTACAACCCTGGAGATGGCGGGCGAGTGCCCTTTGAGCTGAGCTTGCGGTCCCGTCGAAGCCCATGGGCCCAGGTGCCTGCCGAGAAATCACGGATGCTGCCATGCTGTTCCAGAAGAGACAAGAGAGGACATGCCTCTGTCTTTCTGGCCTGAAATGCCTGGTGGCTTTTCACTATTTAACTGAATGAACGTAATATTAACTTTTAACTTTCTTGGAGGGACAGGTATACTGCAGGTCATGTAATTTAATTGCAATTAAATTACTGTCCTGAAAGTTCATTTACAACAGAGAAAGAAGAAAGACTTGTGTTTCATGGAGGTTTTGTGATTTATTTGTCTCAGTAAAAACCACTTGATGTGTGCAGGACTGTAATCACAGTCTTCTATGTGCTTCAGCAGATGAACTGGTGACCAGTTCAGGCTGAACTCCATTAAATGCTGGAGGCTGATGAGATGGTCAGGGCTGTGTTTTCTCTCTCCAGGAGAGCATTAGCAGCCGTGAACTGGACCTCTTCCTTTCCTTGTGTATTCTACAGCTTGGTTTTCAGTCTACGGCACTTGGGTTTTTGTCTAGTGTCATCCTGTCTAGTAGAGGTTACAAACAGATCTGAGTTTCTCACTCCAGCTTGTAGAACAGCCAGCATGTGAATTTAGGGCTGGATTGGGCATATCGTCATTCCTAATTAAGTGTGCTGGTTTGTGACCCCCTTATGACAAGGGCACAGCACTTGCGGAGATGCTCATTTCATGACTAGAAGAGTGCTAGTCTGACCTGCAGAGTTCGGATGGAAGCATCGCCCTTTGAGCTCCCAGCAGACCAGAGCCTGATCAACATATTCACATGGGTGTGTTTGAGCCAACGCATGGTTTAGTGTGTAGGGTGGGTAATTTGGAAAGGTGTTTTTGACTGCCCCTGGACAAGCAAATACTGAAAGATCAGGAGGTGTGCGAGTAAGGAATAGGAACTTGCGTGTCCTAGGTTTTATCTGTTCACTTGGGGAGTTCTCTGAGACCTCACTGTACAGGTGGGAATGGATGTGTCAGGCTGTATGTAACTGTGTGACTGTGGCACGGTCCCTCCATCAGTCTATATCCTGCTTCATCTGCCTGTCTAGAAGTAACGCAAGCTTGTGCTGAGGGACTGTAAGGCTGAATTGATATCAGCTTTGTAGATATTAAAGTTTGAAGTGCAAGTGAAAGTTAATATTGTGCCTGTATCCAATGTACAATTTTGTATATTTAAAAAAAGGTAAGATTTTTAGTTGAATCACATTCCCAAATACCGCCTCGGTGTGTGCAATGGAGTCAGATGAGCTTTGCTGGGGGCTTCACAAATAACCGGCTTGCGAAGAGCCCTTCTTGCAACCTGGCTTTATTTTTCTAGCTCTCAAAAATATCCCAATGACAACAACAACAAGAAAACTTTGAATATCTTATTCCTTTATCTGGCCCTGGCCTTGGCAGTAAACCTCAGGAATTTCTTTGTTATCATGCATCGCAGCCTTGCATCCCTCTTGCTCCGAACTCCCCTCCCTTCCCCAGAAAGAAACGATTATCTCTAGAAATGTAAACCAAAAGTTGCAGGATCTCAGGGGGTCATCCTTCCTGTTGAGGAAGCTGCTTCTTGGCACTTCCTACTCACACAGAAGAGAGGGAGCGTATCGCTTTCAAAGAACGCCGTGAGCAGTTGATATGACATATTAATGAAAACAAAGATTAATACCATGTGACACCATTGCCTTGCAGTACAACTGGGAACTAATGAGGCTAATGAGAACCATATTTTTGTTTGAGAGATTAAAATTTTATCATGGTTGATGTCAGAAATGAATCATTTAGCGTTTCCCTCCCCAGCATGTGGAAGGTTTCCCCTCCCTGCCCTAGGCTGGCTCTGGGTTTAGCAGTGGTCCTGGAGAAGAGCCAGTGCCTTGCCCTCTCCTCGCCTGGCGTTCAGCATGGCTGGGAAGGAGGAGGGTGATGCCTTAGCTGGCTCAGTCCCTGAGACCTCTAAATGGGTGCTCTGCAGTGTGAGGTGTCTTGTCTTGGTAGAGGCAGTTGAGTTAAATGCAGGTGGCAGTGGGTTGTGTGCCATGAATTCAGCTTGGCCTCTAAAGGGGCAAGCAGGGACAAGGAACACAGTTGCCATAGGATGTCAAAGGATGTTTGAGCGTGCTCCTGCCTACGTGTACTCCTAAAACCATGCGTTAGTCTGAGAGAGTGGAGTGGGCTGAGCAGGCAAGTGGAGCTGAACCTGATGAAGCAGCCAGCTCCAGCCATGACGTGAAGTTGAGAAGATCTGCACGAGTTAGCAAAAGCTTTAAGAGCCATGAAGAGCTGCGTCAGTGGGGTCTGGGGCTGTGCCACGTCTGGTGGTTGCCTGCTTCTGGGAGTATCTTCCTGGAGAAGAGCTGACCTGTGGCAAATCCAATTTGCTGTTGAAACACAGTATAAAAACCAAGAGAAGCAGCTTTGGTGAAATGGTGTTTCAGGGTTTCTTGAGCCACTGCAGTGTGGAAACTGCAGCACTGCTGCTGAGGCCATTGGTTTTGTAGCAAGGAGTGCCTCTAAGATTGATGTCATCTGAGTAACGTGAATGCTTGTAGGGACTTAAATAGTTTTAAAAAGAAGGAAATGAAAGAGGGCTCAAATATCTTACATTGATGGGTTGCTCGTATTGTTTTGACTAGTTGTTACTGTCTTCGCTTCACTTAACAGCACCTTTGGGGGTGTTTTTATATTTAAACCTGCTGTAAGATAGCCAGAGGGCTCTAAGGCATGTAGCAGTGTTCTTTCACCTCCTTCCTGCTCCTCCTGCCGCTATCTTGGCTTCCGGAGAAGAACACGTTAAAACATCACCAGGAC
>NW_010404352.1:66884-83799 GCF_000710305.1 Buceros rhinoceros silvestris | reverse complement strand
GAGAGCGGGGGAAAACCCATCCCGCGGGGGGCTGTGTGTGCTCTGCAACAGTTAATAACACCCCACTGTTTTCTTTGCACAAACCGTCTCTAGATTCCAGTCACTCCAGCAAATCCCGGCCGATGAGAAAATGAGAGCAAAGAAATGATCAGCGGATTATGTGGTTAGTGGGGTGGCTGTGCAGTGGCTGGTGTACCACAGGCCTTTGCCAGAGACCGAGACAAATATTTTTTAATTGCTTATTGTCTGGCCCATCTAATTGCCAGCTGTATCCAGTATGTAGATGTGGGTATTGATTCCACAGCTGAAGGGTTTAGAAAAGCATGAATAATGTTTTTTTTCATTATTTTATTTTATTTTTTTAAACTGTAACTTGCCAAATAGCTTCATGCACCCAGTCTGGTCCAGCACACACTCGTGGTGTTCAACTTCATCTCACTTCCCAAACAGCTGTGGTTGGAAAGAATGTTAATACAGTGCTGGGTACAGCCGAAAAGCCATCGGGGCTTAGGGAAGGGTCTGAGCCGGGGTGGGATCTGTGTTTACTAACTTCCCTGAGGGTCTTCATCCAGACACTGATTCTCGGGAACAGCGTTTGCTACCAGCAGTGCCAGCCCATTGCTGGGGTTACTGCCTGACCAGAGCTCTTTGCAGGGCTGAGCCGTGTTCCTGGAGAAACTTCCCAGCTCTGTCTGGGTAAACAGCAGCTCTGTCCTGGAGAAGGGGAGGCAAGCGACGGCAAAACCAAGTAGGCTCTCTTGGGGGAAGGGGCGGGGGTAGAATGTAGGTGGAATCTTGCACTGGAATAGCTCCTGACTGTAAGGATTCAGTGCAGAGGGAATGCCCATGCTGCCCTGGAGCCCGTAGCCTTGCTGCAGACTTCTCCACTTGATGAGGAATTGCATTCTGTCTGCAGGGTGACTGGCAGTGGAGGGCCAGCCTGTGGAGAGAGACTAATTAATGCAATGAAACGATTCTTTTTTTTTTAATCAAGGAATGGAATTATTGAAATGCAGTTTTCTGGGAATTTTACCTGCCAGCATGCTGGCAAGAGAAATACAGACCTTTTCTGCTGCTGGTGCTGAACCAGCAGCATTGCAGCCCTGGTTTTGTGGAGCTCCCTGTGCACACAATGCACCAGAACACCACAGCAGGGCTGACCTCTTGTTCGAGGCCTCCACCATCTCCAGCCGATGCTGAACCCCTTTATTTTCCATCAGTGTCTGTTTCTACTTAATGTGCACATGATTTTCAGATTATTTCTGCCTAAATGCAGTGGTTTCGGCAGGTTGGGCAGCCTGGCGTGGCTCTGGCATAGCGAAGTGGGGCAGAGGAGCTGTGGTGCAGCTTCAGTTGCCTTCCTGCTGCTGGCTCCCTTCCCACCTTTCCTGCTGTGGACTCACTGCCCAGCATAAGGAGCAGCTTGGAGCTGGGTTCCTGAAGCTGCCATTTCGGCATCTGGTTTTGGCACTGGGAGGGTTTAACCAAAGCAAACTTCTCCTGAGTTGGGCAAATTCTGCTGTCACGTAAGCCAAGGCTTGTAAGGATTTTTAGCTTTGGAAACGAGCAAGGACAGAACAGTGAGTGAGTGCTGAGGCTGGGATGGGGAATTCACGGTGGGTCTGCTAACCAGCCTGGTTCCCTGCCTTGCAGGGGGCAGATGGAGTGGTGCTTCCATGGCTGGCTGCCTGCTCGGCCATGGGAAGAGCCATGCGGTGGTGCCTGACCACGTTGCGGCTGTGTGGGATGGCCCATGGGTGTGACACCCAGCATGGCTCCAAGAGGCCGGCTGGCCTGTTCCTCATCCTCTGGTTGGCCCCAGCTTTGCTCAGGCACCTTTCCCAGCACCATCTGCAAACCAAGCAGTAAGCCTCATCCTCCAGCACTTTTTTTTTTTATGTTATCCCCGTTCCTTCCATTTAAATGTGGATGTTGTAATTACAGAGCGCAGAATCCCAGTTTTTAGAGATCTGCGACCACAATAAAGTGAATCCAGAAACCAGACGGGTGGTTTCATTTACTACCATTCTAGCTTATTTCCTCCCCCCACAACTGCTGTGCAGTACTAAGGGCTTGGCAGCAACTGAAACCAGCTGTCAAAAATGTTTCTTACTCCCACGCTTTTAAGTTAATGATGTTCTGAAATCAGTGGTGCACGAGACTAATTCTGTCACCTCCTCTTGATGGACTCAGTCTCTTGCACGCGACATTGGCCAACTGGCTGCTTTGTTTTGAGGCAGTGTGCCGGGCGGGGGATCCCGGGGTGCCAGGTGCTCTACTGATGTATATGTGGAAAAGATGGGGTTACTTTTGTCCTGAAGTGTTTACAGCTTTAATGTGGTTGGTAGATTGTGGTTCACTGAAGAAGCACCTAAAGCAGTAATTTTCAGGAGCGTCATGTGCGAGATGCCAGTGGATGGAGGTTTCCAACGTCTCGGAGCTGGGGAGGTACCAGCCAGCACCTCGTGTCTGGTTGTCACATTGCACTGGCAGTGGCTGCGGCCCCATGCCAGGCAGGGAAGAGGCACAAGCCTTATGGGCGGGGAAGAAAATGGCCTGTTGTGGAGAAAAGCTGAAGGAGCTGAGTTTGATTAGTTGAGAGAGAGGAAAACTGGGACAGGAGGCAAAGATCTTCGATGGGAATTAGCTGTTCTCTGTGTTTGCTGTTTCCTGCCCTCTGTGGATAGGACAAGCAGCTATTGGTTTATGTGGTGGAAAGGAAGATAGAGGTTAGACAGAAGGAAAAGCCTTCTAAGGGTACGTGTGGAGAAACATCGGGCTGAATACCTGGAGGGGGAGGTGGAGTTTCCGTTACTGCTTAGACACCTTGTCAGAGGTGACTCTCACAGTCAGGCCTGCCCTGGGTCAGGTGGATTTTCCGTGTTTTCCATATTTCCATGGCTTAGCCCTTTCTTCTGCCCTAATGCAATGCCTGGATTTATGGCAGGCAGCTCATCCAGTTTTCCCTGTTACCAAAATTTTGGAAGGAAGCCCTTCACTCTTGCCAGTTGTGTGTGTCCGTTTGCCTGCTGAGGTCTGAGACTGCTGCAGTCTTCTGAGGAGATGGTCCCCTGCTTTCTCCTCTCCCTGGCTGGGTACTGGAGGAAGGACCAGAGTGGTTAGTATGTCACATTTACATCCTTGACAGAGAAGTGACACCTCATGGTGTAGCTTCTACCTGGTTTCCATTGAGGAAACCTCGTTACAGCAGGTCTTGGTGCTGTATCCTGATGGATAAATGTGTCTGTACTACCCAAATACCTCTTCTCCCATCCCAAGTTACACAGCCCAGAGAATAAGAGAGATTGAAAGCTGACATCTGTGTTCGCTTCCGTAGAGGATGTTCTCCATGGAGAACAGTGGGAGAAGCTGTTAACACCAGATGCAGATTAGGGATGCAGCAGGGAATTATCCTGCCTGTGGAGAGCATTTTAGTTGGAAGGATCTTGTGATGTTGCACCCTGCTAGATGAAGGTAAGAGTTCCTGTCTGAGCTGTAAAACTGTCTCTTAATAGACTCTCTTTAGAATTTTGTCATGTTTTACAGACTTACAGGAGGGGTCCCTGTCCCAGACAATTCTTTCATGAAACAACGTGTAGCTCTAGGGTAGGCAAGCGGGGAAGGAGTGTGGATCTGTTGGGCAAGTCTGGATGATCTGCTTTTCCTGTTCCTTGAGAAATCAGAAACCATCGTCTCGCATGCTTTGCATACACAAAAAAAAAAAGCCATTCCATGGAAAAGATGGTGTGTTCTGCTGGGTTGGTTTGGGAGCTCCCTGTTACTTTGCGCAGTGACGCCCGGGCGTGGTTTGGAGACATGGGAAGCTCTTGCTGAGCCGTCTTCAATCCCGGCTGGGCTTCACCACGGGCACTGAGGGCACTGAGTTTTCCTTGGTAGTGGTGTAATTCCGTGTAGTTCAAACTGTGTTTTGCAATCAGCTTTTGCTTTCCAGGAATATACTTGAGCTCAAATTCATCAGCATGACAATGCGGTGAAAACAATTTAACCCAAATATTTGGTGATGTTCAAGATTCCCAGCTGACGCTTACAGTCTGCAGAGGTGTGACAGGAGACTTATCTCTAATAGCAGGTCGTGGCTAGTTGCATTGTTTCTCCTACCAGAAAACGGAACTTTTAATTTTAACATGTTTTAATTTGGTTTAGAAAATGCAGATGGAATATACTTCGAATTTGCAAAATTCCTGGTTTTGACAGTGTGCAGATCAAACGTTAGATTGAACGTTACTCTGAAATTTGCCAAAAAATCCCCAAACCTGCAAAATCAAGTCTGTGTCTTTAATTGCCATAACCTATTGGTAATGTTTCAAATGCCAAGGGAAAAAAAAAATGCATTTTTAAAATAAACATGTCTGTTTACTGTCTGGAAGAGGACCTTGAAGGGAGAACAGTCATTACATTCCAAACTACAACCTGAAGTCTGGGGGAATTGGGTACCCGCCTGTTTGTTCCTGTCAGACCCCTCCCTGCCAGAAGCCCTGCTGCATTTACGTCCTTTGAGCAGGCCATTTGGTTTGGTGTCCTGGGCATCTGTATCGCGGGCTGCTTCGGAGAAGTAAATTCACAAGTGTTTGCCTGTCATCACAGCACAAGTTCTGGAGCCTGGGTTGATGTAATCAGCAACAGACACACGTCAGAAAACTTAGTGTGGTTCAGAAGAATACAGTATTTTATTAATTCCTCATTCTGTGTGTGTGTGTCTGAAATGAGCCTCAGGGGGTTCTTCGCTTCTGCCAAGAAATAAGAATAATTCATACAAGTTTATGTTTAACTGTGGTAGAGAATAGCGCTGTGAAGCTGCCCTTAATGACAGATAGCTTTATAAAGAGCCACTTAACAAGACAGTTAAAACTTGTTGTGCCTCTTAAAGTTATCGCTGTCTATATGTCAGTAGTCCCGTATAAAATTCTTGTTCAATATATACCAAAATATTTAGGTTGATGGATTGTCAAACTGTTTGAGTGACGTATGTGTATAAAATTTGCGCACCTTTTCAGGGCACGGTCAGCAAGACCAAATCTCACTGAAAATCTGCAAGCCTGGGGTATTTCTTGGTTTGGGGTTCTGTTTTTTTGGGTTTTGTTTAGGTTTTTATGTTGTTAGCATAATGCAATATGCTGCAGATACAAATAATAAAGCCCTGATGTGGGACTGAAGCCACAGACTGGTAATCTTACAGAAAATCATGATGTTGTAGCTAAGGCTGAAAGTAGTTTCTGTGAGAAGACCAGTTAAAAAGGCAAGTTAAACGGTGCACCGGATTGTGGCAAAAATTGCCGTGGAAATGGTACAGTAAGCGTGTATCACTTCTCCTGAGATGCCAAGGGCTGATGATCCTCCAGAGCACTCAGCTGGCAGGTGACATGGTGCTGGACTTTTCTGTGTTCAACAGGGAAAAAAACCCAGTGAATGGCTCACCAGAGAGAGTAAGTTGTTGGTTTTTGACAGTGTGGACTGTGTCAGCCTCCGTGGAGCTCAGGAGCTGTCGTGATTTGGGCCGGTGCTTTCTCTTCTGGGTCTGCTGCTTTAGCACTTTAGAGTGCCCTTTTCTTGGAGTGCTAAATAACAGCTTAATTTGCCCAGGAACAAGGGCATTTGCTGCTCTTGCATTTCCAGGTAGCAGCAGTTTCCCATTTTGAGCTGCGTGTTACGTGGTCCAGGCATGTTTCTGTACTCCTCAACAGATGTGTTTTGAAGCTCAAAATGTGTGAAGTTTGAAATAAAACTAACATGAGACATCGGTTCCTCCAATTGCTCAACTGAGATTTTAATTTTTTTTGCTTTTTCTTCATTTTGTTTTGCAGGTATTCCTTTGGTAAGTGAATAAAACTGAGAAAAAACCTGCAGTAATAATTTCTTGATGCATTTGTGGGTATGTAGCTTTTACATTACTCTGTCAAACGTGCTGAGTTTTGATTGTCTCTATGCGCTGCCTTCCTCTGAATTTCCTTCTGCCTGTATGCCCTTAGGGAAAGGGAAATGGTATAAATTCTGTAAATGGAGATGGAAGGAGAAGGGGTTGTGTAAGTACCAACAGCATCATTTGGAAGGTGACATTAAAGTTGAATAGTGAAATAAGCTTGAGGCATCCAGACAAAGTGAGGGCTGAAGGCCATTCCCTGGGAGAGAACCTCTTCCTCCCAAATTCCAGTTCCCTTTCACTGGTGATTTTCCTGACCATCAAATACCTCTTCCTCGTATCATCTGCTTTCACATAGGAAACCCTGGGAACGCTGCTGGTGTACCTCTGGTTTTCTGGGGAGTGTTGCCGTGGCATAATGGCTTAAACCAGCCTATTGATTGATTTAATCAGTTGTGAGTGAACAAACGGTTTCAGTGTGTGTGGGCCATTGAGATGGTGCTTTACCAAGTGGGGAAGCAGAGGAGTGCGGAGACTTGTTTCCACTCCTGTGTCCTTTAGACAAGACTTCCACGCTGGTCGTGGATATTTTAACCAGCTGGACCTCACGATACAAACCCACATGTCTGTTGGGTTAGTGGGGACACCCATATTGGTTTTAACTCGAGTTACTCATCTTCTCTATGTGTTTTCCGCTCTCACTGATGCTTGTAGGAAAACGGCTTTTTGCAAGTGGTGTTTTATCTTTCTTTGGCCTCTCTTTTTGTCCCAAATGGATAGCCACCCTATGAGGGTTACTGAAGTCCTTTGTACGCAGTAGGGTCTCTCCTTTCCTTGTTTTTGGCTTAAGGGCTACTTCTGAGTAAGATGAATGAGATGTAAATCTTGAGTTACTTTTGTTAGAATACAGGAAAACCACAATATTTTTGTTATAATATAGCTGAAACAACAACATTGTCATCCATTGCTGTAGAAGTACATTAAATATTGCTGAGCTCTGAAGCCTTGTTCTTTGGTAGCATCTACTTCAAAGCAAGATCTTAACAAAAAAATTCCTGGAGAGCTCTTTGTAAATGCTGACTGTTTCCTATTCCCCTCCAGGAAGTGTGCTTTTTTTGAGACATCTTAGGATGGGTTTTGGTAGCCTCTATTAGAACTGCGGGCTGTCCCTATGAATTTTAAAGAACTCCAGAGTCTGGAAATAACAACAAGCTGTCAGGCCAAATGGGATCAACTGGTATTGCCACAAGTTTTGCTCTCTGCTCTTACCCCTGTCAGGTAACAGTTATTAAAAACACGCCTCACTTCAGGGAATGAACTGTGGAATGGCCGTGCAAGAGCTTTCATGGCGCAAATCACCAGTCGCGTTGGACTATTTATCTTTGAGAGGTGAAGAGATGCTCCACATTGCAAACCCTGGAGTGATCGTCAGCTAAGGGTTAGTGCTGTTCTGAAATTAGTTGAGCTGTAGCAACTTCTTGGCTTTATTTATTGTTATTTGGGTATAAATTTGGCTTGAGACATAGCGTGGCATGTTTCAGTGAGCCCGCGGCTGTTTTACAGCGTGGATAGGCACAGCTCAGGCGTGCGAGGCTCCCAGCCAGGACATGGGAGCACCCGGCTCTGTGGCCCCTCTTCCTCCTCGCTTTTGGTAGTGCAGTGCTCTGTTTGCTGAGTGGACTGTACTCTGGTGGGACTGCTCATTGGCCAGAGTACACTGGATGGCTTTCGTGGCAATTTCATCCTCAGCCTAAATCTCCTCCTTGAGCTTTGGTGAGCCAAGGGCCTTCCTCTACGGTCTTCACCACGGCCCCTAGAAAGGGGCTGTGAGACCTGTGCATGCCACCACAAGCAGCTGGCCTTGCTCAGCACCCTTGGTCCTGGCTCAGCTCCAGAAATGGCAGGTCTCCCCCTCTCTGAAGGTTGCAGCTGTGGTGCTGGTACTAGAAAGAACCAGAAAGGTCAACTTGTTATTTTATCCTTCTTTGAAATTAAGGACATCTTTTCTCCTGGCTTAGAATGACACCAAAGCTGCTTCAACAGACTTGTGATACTGACAGCTTTGCTGTTTCTGACCCTTTCTGAGCAAGGGTGTGCTCTCCTAGAGCAGTGGTTCCTGAGGATGCTTCTGAGATACCCCTAAGGACTTTTTTTTTTTTCCAGTGGAAGCCTGATTTAGTGTAGTGATTTATTATCTCTGCTCTAACAGAAGCTTTGAAAAAGGTAATGCTCTCATATAGGCTTCCTTGTCCTCTTTCTTCTGCCTTCTTATTGTGTTAAGTATCCTCAGATACTCAGAAGGCAGTCTGCTGAGCCTCAGTCGGTCCTGAGGTACCGGTCAGTTGAGGTACCAGTGAGGGGCTGAGCAGAGCCATGGAAAAGCCACAAAAATCGCCTGAGTTGTGCTGAACAGGCATGTCTCTCTGCAGAGTGAAAATCCAGGTGTGGTGTGGTGTGGGAAAATGATGTAACTGCCTGGGGAGATTCTGACGCCACGTCGTCACCTCCATCACCGTCAGATACTTCTTGGAGCAGCAATCTGGATTCCCAGCAGAAAAGGCAGAACGCGCCTCTCTACCTCTTGGCTATCAATGGGATCATGAAACAGAAAGGGCTGAGAGGCAGCTGATCTTATTTGACTCTTGATGCACAAAAGTGTCCTGTCTGGAGCCAAAGCAAATGTTTCCTTGGGGATCGTTCCAGAGAACTTCGCTTCTGCACTCTTTGCAGGTCAACTGTATGGCCAGAATTAGAAGCATATTTTAGAAGTAGGAACTTTTCTTTTTTCCTCTTACAGTAAACTCGCTTGTTAATCTTGGTGTGGAGAGGAGACAATCACTGAAGGCTGAATGAAACTCCTTGTTTTCTTCCATTATCTGTAAACATGGAATAAGCAAATAATTTAGTTCATACCCATGTCTGCCCCCAAATTTTATATTGCATTTCTTACCTCAGAACTTAAGATGAAGTGTGTTTTGATTAGAAGTAGAATAAAAAGTTGAGAGCCGAGCGTACGTAATTCTCCATTACTTGTTAAATCCTCACTCTTTACTTCAAGGCAAATTGTTCCAAGGAGGATTTTCTTTTAAAAGGTCTTCAGGGATCTTGAATTTTAGATGTGCATTGACATAAAATCCAATGTTAGAGTGCACAGCTGGGGCTCTGGCTTTTGCTGTACAAGATTGAGATGTTTCTCCTTTATGAGAGCATGTTTCCAAGGACAGGGCAAAGTTTCCCTGTTAGCGGGACTATTCTGGTGCGCAGTGCTGCGGTCACGGAAGAAAATGAGAGTACGTTGAAGTGACTGAGGTCAGACTTGACCAGTGCCTGTCCAAAGCTTAGTTTTAAAGTGTACTGGGCTGGGGCTGTATCTGGACTGACCTGTGCCCAGAGCTGACCCGTCGATTCCTGCAGACCCATCTGCAGTGTCTGCCTGGTGGGTGTGGGGATGCCCAAGTGCCAGAGGATTCACTGATGGAGAAAGAGTTTCTTCACACAGCGGTATATAAGTATCAAGCTCGCACCCAGTGGCACATGTCACTCTGGTAGCTTGCGGGACAGACAGCACGGGGAAGAGGCACTGGCAGCAGGACATGAGGACAGGTTGGTCTGGGTTATTCCTGGAGATCGTGATTCTGTTCGCACAGGAGGCCACGAAGCCATGGCACAAGCATCCCAGCAAGCCCCTGGGAATCGCTGGGGTGTTGAACACCCAGATGGCCATGGGCTATTTATTCATCCTCCCCCCTGCCCCAGTGCCGAGAAGGGAGGGACGGGGCTGCTTACTGACTGTTCCTATTCCTGGCTAATATTGTGATCTGCTGGTCCTATTTCTCGTGTAAGAGTGGGAAACTTTTCTCTCTGTCTTATTAAATCTATTTTTCAAGCTGTCACTTAACCAGGTCTAGTGACAGAGTCGGATGTTTATGTGGCCCTGGACACTTGAACTCTGGTGTTTTCAATCACAACAGCACCTTTTGCCAGCCGTTGTGAATTAAATACTCCTTGTGACCTTTTACCCTCGCCGCTCTTAAATTCATGCTTTAAAAACAGCTTAATGAGGGGTTTACTGGCCCAATTGGAAGTTTTTATTAAAACCTATTAGTGTGCTGGAGTAGCCTGCCTGAAGGAAACGATTAGCCCAAAGCAACTAAACTCAGAGCTGGCCCCTAGCCACACCAGGTTTTCTCTAAACTGTTTCCAGACCCACGTTAACCCTAACACTGCAGCTTGCATGGAATTCATATCCTCTGCTTTAATTTATAGCTTGTCTGATTCTCTCCCCAGCCTTTCTCCGTGTTCACGAAAGCATTTTGTTTTAATGTAATTAGACCTGCATTAAAGGGCAACATGCCTTCATTCCGGCCTGACTCGTTTGAGAACTTCAATTAAGTGGAAGTGTTTCCCCAAAGTCCTCTGCTCATGCAGCCCGGGGAAGCAGCTGCCCTATGGATGAGGTGCAGAGCCTGCCCGGACAAAGCCCTGATGCTCCTGGAGTCCTGGTTAGGCTTCCTGTGAGGAGCATCCCAGCATCGAGCTGGCGATGCAGCTGCCTTGGTGGAACACCCATAGTACACCGCTTGTAAGCTCTGTTCAGTGTTTTGCTGGTGGATTCTTTGTCTGGCTGCTGAACTGCCTGTCCGTGTGTTCCTTGTATGTCCTCCCAGTAACGATGCAGCACCCGGGGAGTCGCTGCTGGGTGCGTGGAATGCACTTGTCAGGCTTTGTGTTTTGTGGTAACCTGTAGCAGGGAAAGCATGCTGCAGAGCAAGCCATGGACGCTCACTTACAAGACCTTGTTTTAGTCTGGAAAGAAGCCAGATTCCCCCATAATAAGATCACAGACAATAAATAGCAAAATTAATAGAAGAAGAACTCAGGGAGTTGCCAATGCACCAAGCAGGCCTTTTTCTAAGTGACAGAGGTTTGGAGCACCATAAAGGATAAACAAAGCCCAGACCAAAACGCAACTGGTGCCTCTCCGGGCCCTGCATTTCCTGAGTGTCACCTCCTGTCTAGCTTTTCTGCACCAATCTTGGGAGGTACTACCTTTTAAAAAGAATGTTTAAGGAAAAATCTGCCATTAAGGTTATTACTGTGAAGTAGTGCCTTTGATTGCGGCAATTATGCAAATGATAAAATACTTCTTAACAAGGACTGATGTAAATGGTCGTGCATAACTTCTTCACACAAGATCTTTCCATGCAAGTAACTCTCTCTCAGCCGTTCACCATGTTGCCTGAATGTCGACCTGTGTAACCGATGACCGGCCTGCGGATGTGACTTTATTTTCTCTTAATACAGGAATGTCAGTGGGTGGAATGGGAACACTGGTCTTGCAGAAACTGGGAAACCCTTTCCCTAAGCAGATTGTTTCTCCACTGCCCTTGTGACTGACTTCTGTCCTAGCCTTAACAAAAAGGAAACAAACAGAAATGCTTTTTGCAGGCAGAGGTTTTCCTCAGCGAGGGGCGAGCTGGACCGGGTGGCTGGCCAGAGGGGAGCTCTGCTTGATTAAAGCTCTTTCCTTAAGGCATTGCCAAAACTTCAGCTAAGCTTTTAGCTCTCAGTGCAGCAGAAATGCAGTGCTGCACGGTGCATGGCATCAGTGTTGAGAAGGTGGTTTGCTGTTTTAGTTCAGCTTGTTCCCCAGAATTGTCTCTGGACAGTCAGTGCCTTGTGTCTGGACCAGGTCAAGGATGTTCTCCCTGTACTATGGGTTTGTTGTCAGTGGCCTCCTGCAGCTGGCATATAATGACATAACACCCCAAAACCTCCACAAAGTTAATGCCTTTGAAATCTCAGTGTTAAAGATACTACAGAAATGCCAAATGAGCGTGTGTTGTCGTTAGGGATGTGTTTAGTCTGCCTGAAAACCTGTGTTGTGGGGAGAAAGCTCCAGGAATTAAAGAAGTAACAGCAAAAAGAGGTCACCAGGGTCTGGTGGCACAGATGTCACTTACAACTCCTGGGACACAGTGGATTACAGGGCACGTTGTTCAGGATGTGCTTTGAAAATGGGCAGAGCCTGCCTGGGGATGCGGGAGTCTCTGTCTTGGCCAGCAGCAGCCCCGTTGTTCGGTCAGTGTTGGGCTCGCACGCGAGCGCGGTGCCTCAGGCGAGTGCTGGGATACCGCCAGGCAGCTCGAGCTGTGCTTGGCTGGAGCAGGTGTAGACCTCCCCATATTCGCCTGAAACGCGTTCTCCCTTTTTGGCCACTTTTCCTCCTTTAGAAGGGAAGGGTTTAATGTGCTTATTGCAGCAGTGTGAATGTCTGCTTGGATTTTTATCCTTTTAAAGGATTCTAATGAGAGAAGAATTGTGTATGTGGGTATTTATTCGAAATCTGGGCATCCTTGTGCTAGGAGAAAGACAACACAGTTTGATTAATTTTAAATGCTCTAAGTAAGAGTGCCCCCGTTCACAGATCACCCGAACGGTTTGGTTCTGATACTGTGTGCGTTATAAAGCCAGCGTTTGTTCTCCTTATCTTGCATTAGTGTCTCTTATCTGCTCTCCTGAGCTTACACTGGATTTGGGTTAAGCCTTTCTGTTAAACGTGTGACTTTGTGCAGTGTTCCAGTTGCAGCTTCCTGTGCAAAAGCAAGACCAAGACTCGGGTTAATAAAAATGCAGCTCACTTCTTCAAATAAAACTAAAAAAACCTTTGTAGCAGCCCTTCCACAGAGAGGTGAGTCTGAATGAAGACACAGGCTCTTCTTGGGCTCAAGTATTTGAGGAGGATTTGACTGATGTCTGAACATCCCAGCTTGGACTGAGCGCTACTCGTTTGTGTGAAAAAAGAAGTTATTTCTGTTGCCAAAGAAAAAAAGCTTGTTCCAAGCTCACGACAGGCAAAGGAAGTGCTGCCCACGACCAAAAGGCAGCCACTGCTTCGAGTTGAGGTTTAGCACCATCCAGTAAGACGCAGGGACAGTGCACAGCGTGGGGACAGTGGAACCCAACACAGTGTCCCCTTGTTTGGGTGGGTTTAAGGAGGTCAAATGTAATTACCCAGCTGGAGTGTGGTTGGGAGAGGGGGATTAATTTCCCTGCTCCTTCAGAAATACCGGTGGGAATTTTAATGACCCCAGCGATAAGGTCCTCAGTTCTGTGCATCATTCTGCAAAGCAGAGCTCCACCCGCCCAGCCCTGCTCTGGACTCTGGGCGTGCCCCCACTGGGACTGGTTTGGTAGTGAGGAGGGTTGGGGAGGTGCGGCGCCGGTGAAGTGCCATCTGCTGAGCTCCCTGCGTGTCCTGCAGCGCAGGCAAGTTCCACAAGGTAACCAGGAAGGACTGACCGCTCGGACCTTGCTCAGGTCGTGGGCTAGCAAGAGGTTGCAGCATCGTACTGACTGTTGGGAGTTGCCGCTTCTCTCTCTTTTGGTCATTCCTATTGAATTGCACAAAACCGTGAATTATCCCTCCACAGAACTGGAGCAAAGTCTTTCAGCCAGATTAACTTCATACAACAGCCCCAAAGGTGTTCCTGTAAATGCTGTACCATGCGATTATTTTTTTCCTTTTGCTCTATTTCTAAAAACAGAATTCAGACACCTTGTTTTGAAATAGGGCTTGTTAAGTGTTCAGACAATTGCTCAGCATTATTTTGTGTCCTCACCTCATTTATGGTGACTGCTGGTGTTTCTTCTTTCTGGCCACAGAGCTCACCTGCGTGTCCGCAGGATCTTGAGCGTGCTGCTGCGAGCTGCCAAGCAGGAGCAGCGGCTCTCTTGTCCCTGCGGTATTTCTTGGGTGGAAATGCCAGGAGCTGGCGCAGCCCACCCGCTTGGTTTTATCTTTCGGAAAGTGGCTGGTTCTAGGGAATGCGTCTTGCAAGCTAAAAGGCCAACGTAAAATCACAACACACCTCAAAGGTGGGAGATTGATGATAAAGATTTTCTAGTTTTTAGTGAGAAAGACAAGCTGGGGAGAATCCAGTGAACACAAAAGATCAGCTCCGTGGCAGCGCTGCCTTCAACAGGCTGACGCTTCTCAGCAAGGAACAGCTGAAATTCATTGTCCCATCACCCAGCGTTTGATGGAGAGAGGGTGGGAGATGGGTAGGGTTGTCCTCAAGGACACCTCGATCAAAAGTTCATCTCTGGCATGGAAGAACTAGTTTTATTTTTATTTTTCTCATTTTCTGAAGTTAAGTAAACCTCGATGTGCGGAATAACCCCTGAATAATAAAAATAAACTGAAGGACATCCAAGGAGCTGCTGGGGGTTTTATTTTCCATTAACCACACTGTCATTTCTAACGTGCGTCTGATTTATCTGTGTCTGGTTAACCATTCAAATGCCCTTTTTCTGACCTCATATATATCACATAGGAGATTTATGGCAATAATTTATAGAGGGTGATTACAGCTCTGAATGTAAGGCTTCAGAGCACTGCTCTTCTTGGGGATGGTGGGTCTTGCTGGGTGTTCCTGATGTATGTGCTAGAATTACAGATTAAAGGGTTGAGGTATCGGGACTTGGCATCTCTGGGCAGCAAAAGGAAGTTGTGTGTGGAGCGCTGAGGAAGGTTGGGGAGAGTATGGGCCCTGTTTATGAATCCAGCTCTGTTGGGATATTCTTCTTCATTTATTCTGGATTTGATCTGGACTGATGAAGTTTAAGTAGAATCTATTCTTCCTGTCTCCTTTTTCTTGCTGGGAGGAGGAGCAGGGGGGGCTTTTTTTTTTTCTTTCCATTAAGTTGCCTTCTAAAGGTTATTTATTTGACTGTTCGATGCTACTGAGGGCTAATGAGGTTAACGCAATTATGCTGGCAGAGTCCCTTTTTGAAGCCATGTGTTCTTTCACAAGTCTGTGTTTTGAAGTTCGTTGCAGGCTCTGTGTTCGCTTCACGTATAAAGACTGGATGGGTAATGGGGTGAGAGCCAGAGGTCAGGTTTGATCTGCCTTTGAGTGCTGGATCCTTGATCTCCCTGGAGCAGGGAACAAGCCGTCAGCCTTCGCTGTCTTTGCAGAAATTGATGCAAAAGTGAGTGACCACGTGAATGGAGCCATCTGTGGATTTCTTCTTAAAGTTCCTTTGTCCAGAAATGTTGTTTCCTTGAAATGAAGATTATCTGTGGGAATGCCCAGGTTTGAGCAGATTTTGGGATTGGGAAGATGAAGTCAGCATTGTTCAAACTGTTGTAGCTGTGTTTCTCTTGCCGTCTTTAGACAGAAGTTTGTCGTTGGTTCAGAGGGATTCGCTCTGTACAGAACTGGAAACAAAAGAGAGGGCATGTGAGGCAAGTCTGCCCCACAGAGGCTCAGACCCCACATTGGGGAGCTCGGGCCTTGGAACTGCTGGTTTTCTTACGGTCCCCAAAGCATCTTGCTTGACTGTAAGGAATTTACTGTGCCTTTATGTGATTTGTGACATCTTGGCACAGAAGTTGAAGACGATGCATCTGCCTCCTCCGGAGCCCTGTGCGTGTCACCGCGGTGCTGAGCGGGATGCCCTTGGTTCCTTCTATACTTCACTAGCTCTTGGGTCAGAGTTACCAGTTCTGGTTTAAGGAGAATGCTACCTAACCAGGCATTTCTGACCGCCTCCTCATTGCATCCACCACATTCCCTTAAACCTTTAAAAAATTTGATTCATTTATTTATTTTTAGTCTGGTGAAATAATTTTCTCATGGGTTTCTTTTCCATTTCTAAACTGGGTGAAACCGCGGTGTTAAGCCATCCTCTTCCCAGCCATATATAGGAAGTGAGCGTGAGCCAAGGTACATATTTTATGTTAGTCGAAAGAGATAAGTGTCAGGATTTCAAAGTAAATTCTACCCTGCAATTTCCAGCACTGAAATCTCTGCTGTACCCTGGCTCTTGTGCCTTGGTTCAGAACAGTTGGCCCTTCCATTGGAACTCTTCTGTATTTTCATATTCTTTGTGTGTGGGGTGCCTACACACGTGTCAAAATTATCTGTCCAAGTCGTGATCCCTCTAGGAAAGCCCTCGAATGGCAGGAAAACTACAGGTAGTGAAGCTGGAGGAGGAGCTGACAGGAGGGGAAGAGAAAGGTGATGCTGTGCTTTGTCGTCTGGAAAGGAACAAAAGTGGCTCCTCTGCTCACTCAGCAGAAGGCTTAACCCCTGAAGGAGGGCAGTCTCCAAGGGTACCTACCTGTCAAGGGGAGGGGACAGGCTGCAGTATCGTGAGGAGGGAGATGGGATTGGGGCCATTGTCCCACTTGTCTGGTGTGTATTAACTCCTTCTTCCACATCCTGTTCCTGTTGGCATCAGACAGGGATGAGACTTTGCCCATGGTTCTTCCAGACCTGTATGGAGAGCTGCTACGAGAGCGAGAGGGTGCTGTTTGGTTAAGGCACAGAGCCTAAACCAGCAGCGTTTCAGCAGTGGGGTTTTGATTTCTATCCTGTGCTTTCAGGCTGTTAGGTCATTAAACCGGGACTACACAGCTCAGGGGTTTAGTGGAGCGCGGACAGCTGAGGAGTGGAGGCTTATGAGGTTACTTCTTGATTCACTGTTTATGGCGAACATGTATCAGGGAGGAGATTGGGGTAATCTGTTTTGTTTCACGTTTGAGCTGTGTTGGGTCATGTCCAATTCAGCAACTAACCTCAAGCTCAACTGGAAGACCTGTGGGATGGAGCCCTTTGCTTCTGCGAGTAGGAAGGGGAAGGAATCCCGAGCGGCAGGCTGTGGTTTCCTCTCTGCAAGGATTGCTCAACCTCTCTGGAGCTGGCTCAGGGCTGGCCGGCTTGCTGCGTGGGCAGGCTGGGCTCCGACCTGCCTGCCCAAGCCCATGCAGGGACGGCTTCCAGGGATGGGTGGGAAGCAGCAAAGGCAGGAATAGTTCCCACTGCTCCAGCCTGGTCGGCTGTCAGCACCCAGCTGTCTTCCGTCTGCAGGGGAGGGTTGGGACTAGTGCAGGACGACTCACTTGCGGTACACATCTGCCCAGGAGCTGAGCATTGGGATCGAGGGGAAGAGTCATCCAAAAACACAGTGGAAGGGTGAAAGTAGAGAGCAAAGGTGATCTCCCAAAAAAGAGTGCGGCGGGGGGGGACC
>NW_010404352.1:65977-66853 GCF_000710305.1 Buceros rhinoceros silvestris | reverse complement strand
TAGAGCGAGAGAGTCATCCAAAAACACAGTGGAAGGGTTAAAGGAGAGAGCAAAGGTTCTCTCCCAAAAAAGAGTGCGGCGGGGGGGGACCAAACAAGCTGTGCAGTAAGGGAGCAGCATGGGTGCAGGGTAGGGAGGAGGTGTGAGGAAGGCTGCACTGGGGGAAAGGAGCGGTGGGAAAGGTGAAGGACGAGGGATAGAAACTGATGGGGCAATCGTTCCTGTCCCTTGTTTCGGTTTGCTGAGGTAATGTTATTTTCAAACTGAGGGCTGGAGCATGTGGCAGAGCTCCGTTCCCCTGTGTGACGTCTCTGCTCGGCCTCGCAGCTGCAGGAGGGTGGCGATGGGAGCGACGGGCTGCTCTAGCTGCGGGACAGCCGATTGTCAGCGGCAGCTGTCACGGGGGCAAACCTTGCCGGGATTTTTTTTTTCCCTAATGCAGTTTGGTAAACATGAGGGCTAGATTCCGGGTGTAAATCTGGAATAGCATCAGCATGGCTGGATCTGCCTAGCTGTGCTGGATATCTGACTCGGGGGGAAGCGTGGCACGTAGCTGGCATGCTCTGCACTGGGACTCTGAAAAATTACCGGCGAAGGACAGCAGGGGGGAAGGAGGTGCCAGGGCAGTGTCCAGGGGGACACCACAGAGCTGTAGCTTTTCCCATCTATTCTGTACTTCACTAGCCTTTAAATGCCACTTTTCGTCCTCTGTATTTAGCCATAAATATATCATGTTCTCATTTACAAGCCTCTGGCTTGTTCAGCTTTTAAACCAGGTGTGCCTGGTAACTAATGGCCTTGGAGAGGAGGAGAACACTTTAAAGTCCAGATTCAACACTTCAGAAAATCCAGTTGTGGGAATCAATATTTACATGG
>NW_010404352.1:63217-65853 GCF_000710305.1 Buceros rhinoceros silvestris | reverse complement strand
AGGAGGTTCGCCCGCTGCCCTGAGCCCATCTGGGACATTCCCAGGTGATGCTGGCACTGAGCAGCCCCAAATGCCAGCAACTCCGGTGTCCCCTGGCTCTGACCTGGGTGGGCACTGGCAGAGGGCGGCATCTCTTCATGCTGATTTTCTCACTCGTGCGGATCCGCAGAGCTCTTTGTCCTAAAAGGCTCCAGGATTTACAGCTGATTGTCGGGCCCTTGGGAAGGAGTTGGAAGCGCTCAGTGCTAAGAGCTGTCTTGCCTCTGTCCTTGCTGCAGGGCGGGTGAGGTTCAACCTTAAGCATTGTTTGGGCTTGAAAAGGTACCCCCAGACACAGGAGTGAAGCAGACCCCAGAGCAAAGAGAAATCTATGTCCATGTTCTTGTGGGCTGCTGGGTCTTGTGATCAGCATCATACTCCTTCTGTGTCGGGATGCGGCACAGCTCATCGTGTGAAATCCTTGCTGGCATTCTGCAGTGCTGCGTCAGCCCTGCAGTGTAGCTCTGATGGTGATTTTATTTATTAATTTTAAAAGAAAGTCGCTTGATGCGTATACTTCAACCTACAGGATTATGGAGAGCTCTGAGATCGGTGCGGTGAAAATGGTACATAGATGGTTAAGTGGGGGAATTTGGCCAAGATGTTCTGGCACACAGCTAGGGCAGTTAAAATAATTTATTATAATATTTTGCCATCTGTTTGTTATTATTAAGTATGAAGTACTGATGTTGCACAACCTTACCTTTTGGATTTATGTCCAGAAGAAATCGGTGTACGTTTTTATTGAATACCTTTTAACTCTAACTTATGGTTACAAACAGTATTTTGAGCTTCTCCTTAGTGAATTTAAAGTAAAATAAAAATAAAACACTCCTAACACGTGCCACGCTTTAAGGGTCAGCACTTTGGAAAATCTCCTGTACCTGAATATCTTTCTCAAGTGTTTTATTTCACTTCTAAATCCTGGGTTGCCAGCGGCTTCTTTTCCTGCTCAGGCTGTCCATGAAAGAAAACAGTCGGTTTTGTGGATGTGTCTCTGGCCGTGCCCACAAGGAAGACAAAATAGTTCTTTATTTATCCCAGCCCCGGGTATAAAACCGCAGTGACCGGTTTCTGTGATTGCCAGAAACCCGCTGCTGCTGCTGGGCTGCTGATGCCCGCTGCCCTGAACACTGGGGCTGGCGGGAGCTGTACGTGCCCATAGGGTTTTGCCTCGCGCGCCGCTTTGCGGGGTCACCCTCTGTAATGGAAACAACTCCGCAGACCAGCGAGCACCTCCCTGATTCCAGACAATTGCTGAGAACTCTCCTCTCGGCAGAAGCATTGGGGATCTGGGCTCTTCTTTGGTCACTCCTATCTAGTCCAGAAGTTTGCTACGCTCTGCTCACTTTGTTTCCACCTTTGCAGCTACTTTAAAAAGTGTTTAAACTCAGTTCGCCTCCGGTGTAGGCGCTTAGAGAGGGACGTCATGTCACGCTACGAAGCTATTGATCTCTTTTAAATGGTTTTCTAGACCAGCTGAGCAATACTATGTTTATTAGCATCATTTTTTGATATAAAGTTTACTGCACACGGTAACGGTTAAAAACTGGCTGTTTTACAGAGTAATTATTGTAACAAATAACACAGCTATTTTAGAATTGCTTTTGCTGCCATTACCGTGTTTCAAATGACTTTTAAATGAAACATGGTTTTCTCCCTCCCGTGCAGGGCTTTATTGGTGCGAGCGCACCACGGCCTCGGGTGTCTGATAAATCACTGGCGTAAGCAGTGCTGGTGTTCGAGCTCCTTCACACGTGTTTCCAGTTACCGAATTTCAGCCCCCGGCTCTACTGACAGGTTTGCCATTAACGATTGAAAGTTCGCATCAAAGCCTGGACAGTTATTTCTGTCGATAAAAGGATGCATTTTTTGAACAGCTCTTTCTGAGGATTTTCCATTCACTCACGATTTCAGCATTGAAGCGGTTGCAGGGTGTTTTCCCCGGGGTGGGGTATGAGAACCATTTGTGTGGAACTCCTCACACGGTACCTGCTCTTCCCAGGTTTGCTTTACGTTGCTGGATCGCTCTTTGCTCTCGGGCACTTGTGTTTTCAGCCTGAATTAATAATGCTGCAGAGTGACGACAGCGAAGCCAGTGATTAATCTGTATGGTTCATTTTTTGCACTGAAGTCATTTGGATCCCTTACAGTGGCTGTGTGAGTCTTGTGGTGGTGGGACGTGTGTGAATAGCTGTTTAATATCAGTTGTCACTATCCTGTGTGATTTTCTTTTCATGTGGTTGATTTCAGTGGTTTGAAGAAAAATATAAAAAGCTGCTTCTTCGAATTAGAAGCAAAAATTCTAATTATATGCTACAGAATACCTTCATGAGTGAATCTGATGTCACACGCATGGGAAACCCACCTCCCAGGCTGCTGGCAGCGTAACCATGGCTGGCTGCTCCGCCGCGCTGGGGTGGCGAGGGGCAGAGGAGAATCTTGCTGAACACTGTGTTGTTATCATGAAACCGCTGACTCCTTCCAACTGGCGGCTTCTCAGAACTTGGGGCATGGTAATATTTGTGCGAAAACATGCTGCTTTTCTCCCCTCTGTTCTTTACTAGGAAGGCTTGACGGCGTTTGCAGCGGGGATG
>NW_010404352.1:62420-63114 GCF_000710305.1 Buceros rhinoceros silvestris | reverse complement strand
CACCCTCATGGGAAACCCCCCTCCCAGGCTGCTGGCAGCGTAACCATGGCTGGCTGCTCCGCCGCGCTGGGGTGGCGAGGGGCAGAGGAGAATCTTGCTGAACACTGTGTTGTTATCATGAAACCGCTGACTCCTTCCAACTGGCGGCTTCTCAGAACTTGGGGCATGGTAATATTTGTGCGAAAACATGCTGCTTTTCTCCCCTCTGTTCTTTACTAGGAAGGCTTGACGGCGTTTGCAGCGGGGATGGAGAAGGGAGTTGTTTGGAGTTGTCTGTAGGAAGATGTTTGCTGGGGTGCCCAGCCACGTATCCTTCATCAGAAAGCCCTGATGCAGGACCTGTCAGAGGGGCCAGAGAGCGAGTTATTGGGGTGACCTGAATGGTGACTGTGACCAGAGCTTGTGTGAGCATCAGAATGTCTGTGCTGACAAACGGACTCTGCAAACCCTGTGCTCGCTCATGCTGCTGGGTTTTCACACCTCGCTGGTGGGCTCTGGAAAACCAGCTGGGCCACAGTCATCTGGACTTCTCTTCATGACAAAGTTCGTGCCAGCCACCTTCACGCTGCTTCATCCTCAGGAACCAATACTGGGTGTCCGTGGTCACAAACAGGGCAAAATTCCTGCTCTAAACATCTCCAAGAATTAATCTGCGATTGGTTTCAGTTTTGTAGCAGAAGTGATCAGTAGAAAA
>NW_010404352.1:56788-62269 GCF_000710305.1 Buceros rhinoceros silvestris | reverse complement strand
AAGGGCTAAGGACTTTAAACATGCATTTCTGCAAAAAAAAAAAAACCAAAACCCAACCTTGCCGTCTAAACTTGTGGACAGCTTAAAATGACAGATTGCATCCTGTGAGTGTGGTGAGGGGATTTCTTGTTGGGTTGGTTTTGTTGTTGTTGTGTTTTGGGGTTTTTTATGATCTCCTGGCTAGAGGAAAGTTGGAACTGGATTTAGGGTTGTCTTTTTTGTTGTGTTTTATTACTGACTATGGGATGTAGGCAAGAATAAAAATAGAATCGCAGGGCTTAAAATATTAGCTGTTGCTTCATAACATTGCTTCAGGGTTCCTCCGTTTGCTCTCTCTGGCCCCATCGCTGCAGCACCAGTTGTCCAGACCCTGCAGCTGGAGGGGGGGCAGTACCCTGGGACAGAAATCGTTAGTGTGCTTAATTCCCTCTCGAGGGAAATCAGTGTGATGGATGCGGCAGAAAACGAGAAGTGAAGAGCCCCGCAGTTCTAAACCTGCCGGTGCCTCGGGAGCGGGTGGGGAGCAGGTCTGCAAGGCTTTGGTGCTAGTTGGGGGGGCACCTGAATTACAGTGCAAAGCCGCTTAGCCTAAAGGATGTGGCAGAGTGGGTAAACTGAGGCAATGGCATGGCCTGAAGCAGAACAGAGACTTCCAGCAGAGCGTGCGGCACGTGTTTAGTGCTGCGTAGTCATTTCTGCAGAGTGCAATTATGTCGTTCCTTTGCCTTGGATAAATACAGATTTCAGCTGGCACGAGTCTGAAGTGGATGGTGTAATTTTGGGTACATATATCTGTTTTAATTTCCCTTCCAAGATTTTCTTGAGCGCTCCCTTGATACTTCTCCCATCAAATTATTCTCCTGACAGTTGAGCGTGATGGCTTAGGTCTCTCAAGAACATTTGCTCCTGTCCCAGATGAATTTGGGCATGGAAACTGCATCGGAGGGGACAGGTGAGGACAGAGCAGCCGCTTTGGGGGCAGCGCACGCAACACACAAGCAAAAGGGAAGATGAAGCGAAGCACAAGGCATAGAAGATTGAGCGTGGATTGCTCGGGAGGCGTTCAGGAGCAATCTGCAATACTGTCAATCTACTGCGGTCGTTATAAATCCTGGGAGATGCCAACCAAAGGGCTAATTTATAGTTCAGGGTTATTTTAAGAGTATAAAAATATTTAAGTTGCCATTTTTGCCAGGGCTGATATTAAATTCTGCCTCCTCGGAAGGCGAGCATAATGCTATTGGCTGCTCAACAGTCAACTCTGCAAAATAGCCGGAAAACAAAGAAAAATCTACATTCTTTTCCAAGAGCTGGGGAAGATCAGGCGAAGTAAAAGTCATTTATCCCATCTGGCATTCTCACGTTCTCAACCACAAAACCCACGCGAAGTGTTTTGCACAAAACAGGGTGGCTTGTAACTTGCTGGAATCGAGAACGTTGTTTTTCTCTGGGTGATATTCATGGTGATCCTTAGCATCGAAGGGGTGCAGGTAGTGCTGGTGCACTGTGGCAGTGTCATGAACAGCATACCTGGTCTGGGAGTTCTTAATTTTTCGTTAATGAAGTCCCAGGGTGTCTGCAGACCTTCTGCTGATGGGTATCGATACTGGAGCTAAGATGCAGGTTGCCATGATGAGGAAGGGTGTGGAAACACATATGGTGTGGTCTGTTTTCCTTGAGTTTCAATGATTTCAAAGCAAAAAAAAGGTTTCAGAGAAATTCATGCTTATGCAGAAACAAACTCAACACTGGAAGTTTCCTTGCTACTCCTGTAGTAAGAAATTTGGCTTTTGTTTTGGAACTTTTTCTCCTCATTCTCTTATCGTTCTCCCGGAGGCTGCATCTTTGTGCTGGAGCCCGTCCTGCTGCGTGTGGTCCCCAGCCCCACGTTCCCGCTGTGGAGGCAGTGGCTGGGAGTGGTGAGGGGGAGCAGGGGCCGATGGCTGGGGGCTGCCAGCCTCACACCGGGCACAGCCTCCCCGTGTGCTCCCAAACGCTCCCATCACCCCCACTGGGCATATGGCAGGACCTTTTCAAGGTGCATCAGGGTATGACCCGTGTTCAGGCACAGGAAATAAAGGACGTAGAACTGGTAATTTATTGTGCCCTTCAGGTGAATGGGAGTTAAATATTTGGAATATATTAATGCTAAATACTCTGGGTTGTTAGGTCTAATTTCCGCTGAGGGGAAATATGTTCATATTGACTCTAAACCAAGAAAGCAAACCCGGGTCATTGCTGTGTACGCTTCGCTCGGCCACACGAGTGACACCCATGGGGTTTAAGCTGGATGCTCCGTTGCCACTGTCACCTACCCTGGTAAAACTGGGGAGATTTTGGGGTGAGGCAGGGGGTCTCGGGGTCCTGTCTGCCTGCCCATGTTTGGGCAGGAGGTGGCAGGGACCCTGTGCCCACTGGCAGTTGTGCATCGCAGCACGTGCAGCTCCCAGGAGCATCGCTAACCCGCCCGGGGGGCACTGGAGCCCTTTGCGGCTGTCCCCGCCTTTCCCCATGGCTGTCCCCAACCCCAAAATGCACCTTTCGGCCGTGTCTCCCCTCCAGACCCACCCCCAGCTGCTGGTACTGAGGCTTCCTTATTTTGACAGCGTGGATTTCAGAGTTTCTTTCAGTTGGCCCCCTGTGCGCCTGCCCCCGCCTTTCCCCATGGCTGTCCCCAACCCCAAAAGGCACCTTTCGGCCGTGTCTCCCCTCCAGACCCACCCCCAGCTGCTGGTACTGAGGCTTCCTTATTTTGACAGCGTGGATTTCAGAGTTTCTTTCAAACCCTCACAAACAGTTAAAACAAGGAAACCGCAGCTGTCACAATAAATAACCCTGCTTTGTGTTGCTGTATCTTTTTGTTTTCTTACCACTCTGAAACTTGCTTATTCCTAAAAATGGAATCTGCAGTGATTCTCACAGCTGCTGGCTCAGATCATAAGGGGTGTCTGTCTCCGGCTCTCCTGCCAGCCTCTGAGATTTTCAAGTTTAACAAGTAATATCTGTACATGCGGCGAGGAACCCGAGTGAATAGCAGGGTAATAAAAGCGATACTTCATGAATGCCACATCTGGCTGTTTCTCAACATAAACCTGAGCTATATTCACCTATTTTTTATCAGCTAAAGTCTAAATTTATATTTTAGATGCATACTATAACCGGGTGTTGACTCCTGTTCTTTTGTAGGTCATAATCTGAACTCCTGTGTGCTTGTGTTTGACACTGCTGGAGGCTGCTCGGGGTGACCGCTGGGCATCTGCATTTCAGCGAAGTATTGGGACAGGCTGAGAAAAGAGCTTGAAAAATGACCTGAGATCTTCAGACTCTTCAATGATTTCTCTGTGCTCTCTGTAGACCAACAAGGGATTTGGTCATGGTGGGGCATTCTGGTGGTAAAGGGAAGAGGCAGAGTTAGGGCAGTGTTTGGGGCTGCTTTATGGCAAATAAGAGATAAAATCTTATGGCTTTGACATGCTACTTAATAACTGTAAGTGTTTCTGGGGAATGGGGTGAAGAGGTCGTTGTCGGAGCTCCTGACATCAGGCCTGCAGCATTTTAATTAGCTGCCCTCAATTTAAGCTGGAAATGGCAGGTTTTGGTTCGAGCGGAGTCCCGGCAGTGCTGGCTCATCCTCCTTCCCTCTCTCTCTCCAAAACCCAGTAACAGATCAGCTTTAACAGGGTCCAGAGGACACCATTGGCTTTTTTCCCCGTGATTTCTCTTACTGTTTATAATTTTCAATGCATCATATGTCAGTTTGGTTGTTAATTAAATGACTGCTGATCTAGTTCATCCCTTTCTCCGTATCAACAGGCAGATTTCAGGACTCTGAAGACTTGGCACGTAGTTCAGGTCTCTGACCATCAGCATTTCTGCTTGTTTGTGTGTTTGCTCATCCCTCAGTACTGCGCGGGGAGAGAAAGACTTCCGAATGCAGTTGGCTTTTTGGCATTTGTCCCATAATTGCCAAAAACCTGCTGCTTCCTCCTACGTATCCATCAGATCTTTCAAGAATCAGAGGGGTTTTGAAAGCAGCTTTTTGATTTCCTGAGATCCGCATTTGGTCTTCCTTCCTCCTTTCTTCCTTTGTTTTTGGAGGTTAAAGCTGTGGGTGTTGAGGTCCCGTTAGTCATTTTGGCCACTTCTGAGCTCATCATGTTGAAAAATGCCTGGATTAAACCATTCCTGAATGACAGCAGATTTACATCACTGAGGCTTCAGTAGTGTTAGTTGAGTTACTTCAGAGTGATGTAGCTGAATGGAGAGTCTTGTTCACTTCTGCTGGGATGGAGGGGATGTCCTAAAGGATGCAGCAATATCAGTTTTCTTATTTATCTGTAATCCTGAAAAATAGCTTTCACTCTGGATAGAGCAAATCTCCTTTTAGAATCAGAAAATCCATATTTTAGGTACCATAGTGGTTTTCTCATGTTGTACTGTATAAATAGTATCCTGGATTTATTGTTTTGGGGTTTTTTAAGGTTTTGAGTGTGAAAGATGCTCCTGCTCCACACATGGGGCTGGTGATGCCTCATGGGCGTTCGGTGTGCATGTTCTCTAGGCATCTGACAATGGGTTATGGGTAACTGTGTGTGGATGAATGTTTATCATTCTGAGTGGTGGGACCATGACCATGGCCAGCAATCTCCGGTCCTTGCACAGGTAAGAACAGCCCATTGGAAAACAATGTGCCACATCCACGAGCTAATAAGTTGTGCTCCCCTTTTCTGGGACTCCTTACACCCAGGACCTGTATTTTCTCACAGGCACCAGGACAGCCTTTCATATTCAACCTAAAAGTTGTCCATAGCCTGCTCATGGTCTTCTCACATCTCATTGTTGAGGTTGCACCTTGGCCATCGCTCCTGTGACCCTGCGGCTGTTGGGTCTTTGGATGGCCTCAAGGTTGATGAGCTGTGCTGCTGCTTTAATCCGTTCACAAGCTGTGCTTTAAAGGCACCATGTTCAGGGAGAAATAAGGGAGGCAGAGACACTGTAAATGAGAAGTCTGCTTGAAAGCGATGGGCAAGCCTGATGGAGTCATCCCTTGGTGAGTACTTACCATCTCCTGCAAACGTTGATGCTAAAACGTGCTCACATAAGACTCACATGCAGTCTCCCAGGAGCAATAGGAATCTCACATGATACGGCAGGAAAAATTTGTCTTAATACGCTTTTTATTTCGAGCTTTGCTTTTTGTCTGCTGGCAAAAGAGCTTGCCAGGTGCCTTCATGGTGTTGGTTTTAATTTGTTCTTGCTCAAAGCATTCAAGTGGGGAATGATAGTTTTGAAACGGTGAAGAAAGCGGCCTGGTTGAGCTGTTAGGCTCAACGTTGCCATGCGAACCACGTTAACAGCTGCTAATGGTTTCTTAAGCTGCCAAAGCAGCCTGAAGATAGATTTAACACCCAACAGACACCTGTTTTTAGCAATTCAGCTCTGCAGGCTCATGGCACGGTACTGCAGGGGTCCTGTCCATAA
>NW_010404352.1:51547-56669 GCF_000710305.1 Buceros rhinoceros silvestris | reverse complement strand
CAGGTTGCTTGAGAAGGTGGAAACTGCTGGCTTTCTACTTCATAGCAGGACTTTCTTGGTGTAGAGTAAGGGGGAAAAGCACATTAAGAAGGAAAGGAACCTGGAAGACATGAGCACCAAAGGGTTTGTTTTGTGTTTCAAACTCAGCTCGGTCTTCCAGAGTCCTTTGGTGTCTTTCCCTCGGTCACAGGACTTGGTTGTAGTGTCCTCTCAAGGTTCAGAGTGCTTTGCGGGTGGGAATAAGGTACTGCTTCTCCCAGATGCTTGAAAGATGTAGCAAGGCCAAGCTGCACGACGACTTTCCCAGGAGCCTTAGCCCCAGAGCGGTGTCAGAGTCCCCACTGGCTGATGCCGGTATGACCTTAAGTTTCTTTAATGAACATTTGTGCTTGTTTCTACCAGTTTTCTCTCTCCCTCTTCTCTTGGTGCAGTTTATGCCCTGTCACCATGCGGACTGCGGTGGCCACCAAAGCCAAACAGAGGGCCATCCCCAGGGCAGTGGGAAGGCCCTCATGGGAGAGACAGGCAAGGCTGGAGAGGGTTTGTTGTATGCAACAGCGATGGCCTTCTGGTGTATCTTGGTTGTGTTGGGGTAGACTTGAACTTCCAACCCAATCAATCCTGTATCAGCTCTTGATTGATGCTGGGAGGAAAATGTGGATTTCCCTGTGAAAGAGCGCCAGGAGCTGAGGTTTGTCTCTAAGGCTTTCAGAGCCACCACTTCAGCCTCCAGCTTGACCATTTATTGCAATAAAGGGGCTTAAAGAGTCTTCAGTCGCTGAATCGCTGGTTGGTTTTGTGGAGAGAAGGTGCTGCAAATGCGAGTGTCGGGGGTCTGGGTAGACCTCCCTGCAGAGAGCAATGCTGCATTTGAGAGCTCTGTACGGACCAGCTCTGGGCAGAGAAATGGGGTGGTTTTATGTGAGGTGGATGTTGGACTTTTCCAGTCACATAGCAGGAACGTGTGTAATAACCAGCGATTCTTGAACAAACCCTGACTGTCCTGGTGAGGGTCCAGTCTTTGCCTTTCTTGTCCTTTGGGTATGTTCTGGTTTGCTTGTTTTCTTTTAAGCCAAAACCTCCTGACTCTGCACTTGGCTGTGCCATCCCACATCCTTTTCATCTGATCAGCGTGGATTTACAGAGAGAGAATTCACCAGAAAACCGTAACTGGCTTTTAGTTATATCATGAACTTCAAAGCAATCGGCATAGAAAAGACAGTTGGAAAGAAAATCCCTTCCAGGTTATAATTATTTGTCCCAGGAATTACTCATCTCAGGAGTTCTTAGAGATGATGCATATTTTCCCTTTTGTTTTCCTAGTGCCATGGGAACCTGGCAGTAGATGGTCTCTGCTGGTACGCGCAGCTTATACCTGAACCTCCGCTCAGGGGAATGGAGGAATCACAATCCTGGAGTCAGACCAGTGGTCCATCAAGACTCGCTTCCAGCAGAACCAGAGCCAGCTGCTTCAAAGGCAGACTGAGGTCCGCAGTAGGCAGGTTACAAGTTCTGCAGGGAACGCTTCCCTCCCCTCAGCCAGGGATTGTTCTTTGCCTTCAGGCTTTTTTGTTTCCAGCCTTTAAAGCTGCTTTCTTTTCTTCTGCTGAGAGTTGATGGGGTGGGAACATGCCAATGTGCCTTCATGCAATGTGTAGCACCCGTACTGAATGGATCATATCACCTGGTCATGGTGGCATCGCTTGTCCTTGGCCTCTCCTTTCATACTGCATCTGTTCCCGGCTTTGTTCAACCTCTCCTTTCACAGTCAGTCCCTTCCGTCGCTTCCCGTTTCATTTATGATGTTCTCTGTGTTACATGTGGTTTGTGAACTGTTGCAGGATGCCCAGGTTTCCCCCCCCCGCCATCTTTGTGCTCAGCCCAAATCCTGCTGATCTTTGTCTGAATTTATTGATGGCCAACACTGACCCTGCTCCTAATAATGTGTTAGAGGGAAATGGGGTGAATTCCCCACTGTGGGAGGCAAGTCTGGAGGGGCTGTTAAACCTGCTGCTTGGTTGCCCTGGAGCCCAGCACCAACCAGAGCTGTGCCTGCAGGAGGTTGGTGGCGAGCCCTGGGAAGCCGTTGCCATTGCTTGGCTGTGAACCACTGCTGCTGCTCGTTCCCCTCAGCTCACCAAGGCTTGCAGCACAGGTCTTGTGGCTGTTGGCCATGCAAAGATTCTGAGGGAAGAGAAGTCCAGTGAGTAAGCAGTAGCTGCTGTGGTTACACATCTCCAGGGACAACACCCCCTCACTGACAAGCAGCAAGGCTTCCATATTCTGCCTGCCTTGATGGCCATGCTTGAGAGGTGCTGGTGCCCGTGAGTTCGTAGCAACACAGATGAAATTATTTTTGTTACTTTAAGACAGAGTAATTAAATACAGTATATACGATCCCTCAAAATGACAGCCGCCCACAGAGCTAAAAACAGGAAATCCATTAACTTCATTATTTAAAAAATAAAATAAAAATCCTCCCAACTGATTCCTCTGTCACTTAAAGCTATGCATGGAAGGAGGGCTAATTTAACGCTGCATTAACTCACTGTTATCACCCTCCTGTTACCTAAGTAGTTTCTAATGACTACCCTGGAGAGCACTTGGAAGCTTTTAAAAGTTTTTATGCTAAATTTTTTTTTCTGTGTCGTTTATACTTTAAGAACAAAAGTTATTGATAACATTTCCCCAAATCTTCCAACAACATCAAGAGCTGATCTGTTGGCTGTGGAGATGTGAAGTATCACCAGTCTCTTCTCTCTTTGGTGAACGAGACGTTTGAAGCATTTACTGTAGACGGTGTTTGGGGAGGATGGATGTGGCAGTTGGGCTGCGGGAAGCTGTTTCAGTTCCTGGGCTCGCTGGTGATGAAGGATTGGGGATTTCTGCTCTTGCCAAGGACAATGTCCCAAAGCGGTCTCTGTCCTTCAGCCCTCTGAGCTTTGGCTTTCATAGCTCTGAAAAGACTCAAGACCCCATGGGGCAGGTGGCCTATGAGATGTGTTTCTGTGTCCTGGGTTCCCTAAGTGAAAGGCACCATGAACCGAGAGGCAATAAATCACTGTCTGTCCTCATTGTCTTTTCCTAGAGCTGCACTGGACCCATTTCATCCTATTTTAAGCATCTCTCCTTCTCTCTCCATCCTAGTGCAGATGTGCTGCTGAGGTCAGCGTCTGTTACACTCAGGATCTGGGAGGTTTTGGGGGGTTAACTTCAGAATAAGCCTTTCTTGTTGCTCTGCAGTGTTTTCAAGTCTTAAAGATGAAACTTTCTGCTTCATCTCGGTTGAAAACAGAGCTTTTCTGTGCTCCTCAAGTTGTGCAGTGCTAATGCCTGGGTTTAAATTTCCCCTGATTGAACACTGAAGTTATTTCCCAGTTAAGCCTTGCCTGTGTGCGCTGCTGGGCGATGGAGGAGATGCAGAGTCGCTCCCTGACATCATTAACAGGTTTTTTGTGTTTCCAGGCTGGCTGTGTGACTGCAGAGAGACCTGCTCTTTCCATTAGGAATTGCCAGGAATCCTGTCCATCGGGAGCCCTGGGAAACTTTTTAAACTTGACATAAACTTGAACATTTCTTGTATGTGCTCTTTGTGCCTCTACTTTTTTACTGGTGTTTAGAAAGCTGAAGAGCTAGAGTAGTGTGTCTGTTGCCCTGCTGGGTTTGTTGTCCTTCTGGAACAGGAAAAATGCCTGGAATAAAGGCAAAAACGGGTAATGTGGCAGGGAAAGGACAGCTGCGGGCGATGCCTCATGGAGTGTCCGCTGCTTTTGGGGTGCAGAACGTGAGTGATCACGGTGCACAATTCTGCACAGTGAGTTGAAGTGATTCATTGAGCATCCTTTGCTTTCCAAGGGCTTCCTTCTTTGGTAGCCTAAGCTGTTTGCATCTCACTGTTGCTCTCCTTAAGCCTGAAATGACTCAGCAGAGCCGGATCCTGCTTACCTGGGTTCTTAGTGTCACGTTCAGCTCCATGATGCACTTCTGCTCCAGGGCTGGCACCTCCGCCCACTCCCCTGGCCTGCGTCTTCAGTGGAGAGGAGAAACCAGAATGTTTTGACGGGTGGGAGCGGAGACATTTGAAACTCCTGCTTGAAAGCCAAACCCAGTTGAAACTGGTGATAATTCTGCCACGGGTTTTAGGGTGTTTGTAGTTAACTGGCAGGAGCAGCGTTTTGACTTCCTAGAGGCCATGCTAGCAAGATGCTTCAAAATGATGCAGCTCTCATTAGATAGTTTGCTTTCCTTTGAGGAAGTTGTCGCTATGTGTGATGTGTGTTGGAACGATTTACAGAGTATTTTGATTTTAAAATAAAACCCACCACCACCGCCAGGAAGGCAAAAGCAGTCGCGTTTGTTTTCCATGTGTGCCTTTTTGGGCTTTTTGCTTGGTTGGGTTTTGAGGGCAGATGGGGTTGAGATTTATCTTTCATGGTTGGGAAAGGAGAACTGTCAGGTCACATAGCTCTCCTTTAAGACAACTTGCACTTATTAAAAGAAGCGGCGGTACACCGTACAGTTCTGAACACTTTCTAATTCAGTCTGCGTCTCTGCCAGTGGGAGAAGGGCTCTGGCAGGGGGAAGGGGGGGACCCTGATGGGGAAGGGGACAGGGACAAGTGGTGGACGCAGCAGTGAAGAGCAGCCTGGTGCCCGTGGCAGCAGGGCAGGAGGTAACCCCCAAGTGACCTGGCATGTTGCTGGCTGCCGGACACGGATCCCTGGGCGTCAGTTGAACCACATGTGGTAGTTACAATGAGTATTTGGAGACCAAAGTCCTTGGTCAGAGTATCGTCCTGTCCTCGGTGTAGCCTGTGCTGTTGTCAACAGGTGTTTTAATGCTCGAACTGAAATGATATCACCCTCAATTTCAGGGAGGTGGAGAGCGGAGGCTCAGGGGCACTTAATCTCATTCCAGGATAAGTCGGTCCGTATTGGGTATCTCCCCTGCTCTGGCTGCCGGGGCGGCTGACACACAATATTCATTGGAGACAGCTGCGCTGCCCGCTGCCCAGCTCCGCTGCGCGGGCTGCGGGACGAGCTGGGCACGCCTGTACCTTGCGGAGGCATTTGTCTGTGTGCGTTCCCCGTAATCTGTGTGTGTAGGTATGTGTATGCAGAGA
>NW_010404352.1:51139-51354 GCF_000710305.1 Buceros rhinoceros silvestris | reverse complement strand
GAGCTATCTCTCCCATGGGTAGGTATGGGGTGTGGGTGTGACCAGATGATTTTTTTTTCCTCAGAAAAACAGATTATTTGAGAATTAGAAACTTCATTATCTTTGGGCCTGACTGTTTTGTGTTTCGACCGAAGGCTCGCTGCCCTTCTGTGCCACGTTGCTTTCTCCTCAGCTGACCATGGAAAGAGAAAACCAGTTTGGGCTGTGGTTCGACT
>NW_010404352.1:42289-50992 GCF_000710305.1 Buceros rhinoceros silvestris | reverse complement strand
TTGCACTCCCTTTCCTCCAGAGCCACGGATGGGCTGGCTGTTTTTTTCATCAGGTATTTGGTGGTAAATAATAAAGATGAAAACTGGAAACCTTAATGATATAATGCTGTATAATCTATATTCCATTAGAACTAATACTCTCTGTAGGGAGCCCTAATGGGGCTGCGTTGGACTTTCCTGGAGACCGTTCATACCAAATAAACTTTTTTTTTGCATGTTACGCACCGGTCATGTCTTCTGCAGCTCATCAGATCTTCTTGCCAACGCGTGCGGTCGCTGCCGAAGGACTCGGGGAGACCGCGCGGTGCCGGTTTTCGCAGTTCCTCTTTCAAGCAGCAAATGGTTTTTCACTCTAGAGATCACTTGATGTTGAGCTAAATTTCCGAGCTGAAAGTTTAAACTATCGGAGGGTTTATGTAATTTTAAAGAAGA
Source organism: Buceros rhinoceros silvestris (assembly GCF_000710305.1). NCBI lineage: Eukaryota > Metazoa > Chordata > Aves > Bucerotiformes > Bucerotidae > Buceros > Buceros rhinoceros. Next base: position 50,560 of record NW_010404352.1, on the reverse strand, counting down.
AAAACATTTGAAAACCGTAAATGGAATATGGGAAAGCTTTTTCGGTTCTGTTTTTGCTTCCTCCACTTCCCCCCGGCACATCCTCCCCGCTCCTCCTCCCCTGCCCCAGCAGAGACCTCTAGAAAATACCAAACTATGGATTTTGCTGCATCAAGTTTGGAGCGTGTAACAAACATTCGAAACGCGTGTGGGGCAAGTGCAGCCGCCATTGGCAGTTTATTTTATTTCCATTTTTTTCCCCCCCCAAAACCCCCGTGGCTCCCTCTCCGGCTGCGCGGGAGATAACAATGGGGCGCTTTGTGCTGCGCTGCAGCTGCTGAAATTTGACTAGATCCAACTGAAGAAAACAGGAGCAGGTGGGTCAACAACGTGACCCTTTCGTTCCCAGCAGTATCAGTGTGCGCCGGGGCTGGAGGGACTGGGGCGGAGAGGTGAGCCCTGAGATCTAGCCCAGGCAATAAGGTTGTGCTGGTCAGTGCTTTGAGGATGGAGGCTGCCTTTCGGAGATGGCCCCGTTGCCACTAAATATCGTGGAGTTTGCTGCCATTTGTGAAATGGATTTCATTCCAAAAGTGCTGGGATTGGGTAGTGTTGGTGTGTGTGATAAACTGGTCCGTTACTGGTGCTGTGGTTCCCATATTGCCACTACTGTCTTGGTTGGTGTGAAGCTCCATGGCTCTCCTCAGATGCCTCTAAAGCTCCCGATGCCCAGTGCCTCCCCTCCCCTCCCACAGCCCCAAAGGGGGGCTGATTTGATTCCCCTTCCATATCCCCCCTCCAGGTCCCGGAATTGACCTCCTTCACATCCGTGTTTTTGCTGTGCTAGAACTGACCTAAAAAATGTCAAGGGTGGGAGTTTCTGCAGCTCGGAGGAGGGTTCACTGCATGGTTCCCGGTATGTTTGGTGGAGATGGAGGATGTGGTTGTGTTGGGCTCCTTCGGCTGGCACTGCCACATCGGCAAGTGCATCTCATAAACACCTCCCGCTTGATGGCGAGAAGGAGAAGGGTAGGGAAAACAATACTGGCGCTGCTTAGTTGCACAGGTCAGTAAGGACCAGTCATTCCTAGGGTCGTCCCTGCCAAGGTGAGATGACTTGGTTGAGTCCTTGTAGGTGTCACAGGGTGTCTGGCCTTTGGGAGCCTCAGGAGTGGTGTTCAAAGGCGGCATTACTCAGACTGCAGAAGTGTTCATCAGACACACAGTTACAGCTCGAACCTGCCTGAGACTGCGAGGGATTTTGAGTCTGAGGCTTTCGGGGGGTAGACGTGAACAACTGTTTTGGAGTCAGCGGTTAGAAACACAAGGTTTCTGTTGATGGATCTTGTAATCTAGCTTTCTGATATCAACTTACAACAAAATGAATGGGACACGGAGCAGAGCTCCCCCCTTTTACGCTACACTGTGGATACAGTTGTGATGTTCAACAACACGTTCACATCCCTGAAAGTCTTCATGACTTAGCTGCAAGCTGTAGTAGAAAACCCGACACACGCAGGGTCTCAGATGGCCCTGCCACCGGAAGGGCTTGCATCACTTCAGGGCTAGGATCAAGGCTTAACTGTTAGTGCATCCTGAAGCCTGTAAGAGGACTAACAAGTTACAGTTAGGGTGAGCCCCATGCTAACTGGGGAAGTGGGGAGCAGTGAGAGCCTTGGCAGTGAGTCAGGAGAGCTGCCACAGGGAAGGGTGCAGGGCGAGGAGCTGCTTGCGTTGGCAGGAAGACGGATGGAGGCTGGAGAGGAGCTTCCAGTGCCGAGGGCAGGTCTGTGCCTGTTGGGTGATGTGTGCTAGCACAGAAAACTGATCTGCATGACCACATTAGCAGCTGTGGAGACTCAGTCCTTCAGGAAGAGGGTTGTTAATAAATCAGAGGCTCTCCCCACATATCTGCAGCTTTAACTCAGTTTCTAGCAGGAACTTGCTGCGATCTGTGGTGAAGGTCAGTAGCTGAGCAAAGCACAGCCCAGCGCCTCACCTCTGCCAGCAGGTTCACCCATTGCCATGGATGGGTGCAGAGCAGCCAGGGCTGGGCAGGATTTAGCTACAAGCTGAGGAGGTTTAGACGGGGACTTCTGAACCCGTGCTGTGACCGTAGTTTGTCCTTGGCTGCACTTGCAGTTAAACCCTGTTTGGTGCCGGCTGAAGCTGCACCCGCTGCCAGCCCCATGACTGAAGCTGCACCCGCTGCCAGCCCCATTGTCAGCAGCAGGTGACTGAAGAGGCTTCTCCCAACAGCTGGCAGCACTGTTTACTGCTGTCCCCCACCGCGCCGTGGCGCTGAGCTGTCCCCCTCGCTGGCACCGTTCGCATTGGCTGCTGGTGATGGTGCCAGGATTCATCTCGGCGCTTCGGAACACGGAGCACAGGTGCAGGCTGAACCCCTGAGCCTTGGAGGCCAGCGCATACCGGGAAGGCTTCAGCTTCGCCTCAGGGACACGCATGTCACGTGCTCGTCCCCAGGTGCTGGGTGCTCCGATAACCCGTTTAACCCACGTGAAACGCATCACGCAGGATGGTGCGATCCTTTCGTGCCTCTTCATGCACGCAAACACCTCCCCGAGAGTTAATTTGAAGATAAAATCAAGAAAAAAAAGCTGCTGTGGGGTGCTTGGTGAGAGGTGACGCCACTCTTGAAGGGAAGCGCATCTGCGGGGGTGTAAAGGCCGTTCCTGCTCAGCCTCCCCACCCGCACTCTATAGGTCTGGGGGGAGCATGGTGATTACCATATGAAAATGCCGCTCACAGTGCGGTTCTTGTGCCGGCAGAAACGAAGGAGATCTACTACCGTTTTGGTGCCAGTCAGACCCGTAACCACTGCTTGCGGCTGGGTTTGGGCACAATTAACCTTTCACAGTCTGTATCAGCCATTGCTTCCCCCTGCAGCTGCTCTTAAAACAATATACTTCGCTTCGCCGCTCAGGAGCGCGAATTTTGGTGGTTAGGGGGTCTGTTCTAGAAACCATGGGATGTATGGAGGGAAAACGAGGATTTTTTTCATAGCTCTGATGTACAATGATCTTTTTGAGGAAAAAGATTTACATATTGATATAAGGGACCTTGTGCTCATTAAGATAAAAAAGGTAATTGCACGACTGCTGCTTAAACTAATGTAAAGCAAATTCAACATAGTTTTTCTTGTGTGGCAACATGAAATCACAGATTTGAAAAATTTTGCTGTGATCGAGTATCTCAGGCTGGAGCTGGAAGAAATTAATGCCTTGGGTAGGGGTTTCCCAGCCTGTTTGGGCTGGGTGAGGGAAGGTGTTGTGGATCAAACTCTGTGCTGCCATTTAAACTAGTGGGGTGCCAGGGGGACTCTTGGGAAGAAACGTGGCTACGAGTGACCCATGGGCACTGTCTGGGTTAATTCATGTAGATGTGAATAGCAGCATCTTCAAGAGCCCCAATGAGGATGCTGAGTTCTCAGGAATTGTCTCCACTAGTGTGTCATTTAGTGGCTTTTTTTTTTTTTAATGGCTCCAGAGAGCAATTTATCTCACAGGAACATTTAAATGTGTGATTGGAGGTAGGACAAAGCTGGAGTAATTTGGTTTTGGCATCAGAATATTGTGACTTAAAAACGTAGTGGAGGTTGGTCTTCACCTGTCAAAACAGAACTGCTGTGTTCTGGCTCTTCCCGAATAATCATGTCAATATTTATACTCTGTGCGTGCTGGAAAAAAGAAAATGTAAAATGCAGGTTTGCGTGGGGGTGGTTGGAGTCTGCCTCCTCTGAAGCACCCACGACCACAGGTAACAGGCTCTCTGTGGGTACCAGGCTGGGTGTTGAGCTTGGCTCTGCTGGTTTTAAACCTGAGTCCTGTTGCTAAACCAGCCATGTGTAAAACTGGCCCAAAGGACCATTTGGACTTTTTTCATTATGATTTTTCTTTACGATTAAAAAATTCAAAGCTTCTGGTTGCACATTAATGTTGACGGTGAATAAGACTCAATGTGACTTCGGTCATTGTCTTTTGAAGATACAGGCTGCCCCATTTTGGCACAAGTCCAGTGCAGTCCGTGCGACTGGTGGCAGTGGCCAGTCCCTGGCTGCAGGGATCAGTTGTGGCACTGATCAGTTGTGTGCCCGGTCACCTTGTCACTTCCCAGGGCACTTTAATCGCATTTTCCTTTGCTTGACAGAGGTTCTTTTTCTTTCCCTTGTTTCACGCTGCATCAAATAACCACGTAAACAAGGAAGTGTCAGTGTCTGTGCCTGGAGAACACTGCCACGACCCAAAGCACCGTCGTAGATGCTCACCTGAGCAGTGTAGCTGAAAGCACCTGAGTCCCAGTGTGTGCCATGGGTGTATTAGAACAGGGCTGCTACCAAAGTTCCCCCAAGTCAGACTTTAAAAGCGTTACTGGGAGTTTTTTCTCTTTGGGTGTTTAAAGTTTGTGAAAGGACAACCTGAAGGACTTGCACAATAACTCTTTTCTTTTTCTCTTCTCACCTGTTGGCACTGCAGGATGGGAATCGCAGCTCCTGGAAACGGGGTTCCTGGGAATATTCCTCTGCCCGCTCTGGACCCTCTCCCGCCTGCCCCGGCACACTCCCCCTTCCCCCATCGTCATCTGGGGCTTTAGGTGGCTGATCTTCAGGATCATGCTTGGAGCGGTAAGTGGGGCTTCGCGTTTTTACTGCTTTGAGGTGACATCCTAGGGCTCGTCCCAGCAGAAAACCTGCCCCTGGCCCAACAGGCTGGAGTCCTCTGGTGTAGGAACGTCTCTGGGTACAAGGAAGGAGCACGTCACAGGAAACGCTTCATGCTCTGGTTCGCTGAATCTGTCAACTTCTTATTAGTGTTTATTTTAAGGAGGACAAACACAGGAGTGAAAATATCGTATGGTGATACACTGGTGCTGCACTTGTGATTGGCTCTTGAGAAGGAATAAAAAGAAGTTTGAGACTTGGGCGTTGTGGCTTTGTGATAAGATGGTTGGGAATCCAGTGTGTAATTCCCAGGAGCCAGGAGCTTTACCCTGAGTTATTTTGTGTGTGTGTGCTTTACCGAAATGTCATTCTCTGTCTATGCAAAGAGAACAATTGCTGCATTACTGTCCCAGTGCCAGTGGAAATTCCCGAGGAGCTTGTTAAAGAATCCAGCAGGAACTGGCAGGGTCTTTGTTAAAATAAAGGAGTAGCAGGGCCGTTCTCCTGTCACCTTGATCTGCGTTTTGGACATTTCAAGCTAAGGATCGACACTGTAGAGAGAGATCACAGGCAGGTGGGATGTTCCTGTGTCCTTTTGCTCTAAAACCCTTCTCTCGCCCCAGCTCTTAGAGTGTTTGAATCTGTAGTCGAGCTCAATAAGCTCTTAATTATTCTCCTGCTCTTAAAAAGTAAGATAAATGAAAGACAAGCTCTGTTCCTGTTAATTTCTAACATATATTCTAAATTATGGGACAGGTTGGCTGTAGAGGGAAAGCCGTCCTTGCCAAACGTCTTTGTTACTGCTCTCTCCGTGCTGCTTCTCTGTTTTGTCAGGAGAGTAATAACTCTCCTGTTATTTTAGGGAGAGCTCTCTGCAGAGGAGATGCTGCCCCTTGAGTCTGGGTTACTGATATATAACTAACAGGCGTGGGAGAGGAAAACATGGAAAGGTCATTAAATGGGGATCTGTACCAGCAAGTGGAAATCGGTGATTGATGGTATCTTTAATGTTTTGGGGCCCGAACACATGTACATTTCCTTCTTGGCCGGGGTAATGACGCTTGCAGGCACCGGGGAGCGAGTTTAATGCGTGAAACCCAAGTGTCCTCCTGGAGCGCGGGTGCACCTGCTCGCAGACCAACTTCGGTTGCCGCCCTAAGCGGGGCAGGAGCTGGAGCATGTGCGTGAACGTGGGCTGGAGGAGGTTTTTCCCAGAGCTGGGACTGGCAATGGTTATAGTTTACGCAGAAAGAAAGTTCAGCTTTCCTGCACGGTTCTCTGGGGACTCTTCTGGCTGTTGGGGTAAGGTTTTCCTTGGAAGACGCCGTCCTCCGAGCAAACAGCATTCCCTCGGGTCAACTTCGCGTTGAAGCACTAGAATTCCTACCAAGATGAATACTGATGTGCCCGTGCCCTTTGCAGCCCCTCTCGTATCGGCCTGTGAAGGCACAGGAGATCAAGCCCAGTGAGCTGCTGGATGCAAAATCAGCCTGGCTAGGGGAGGCTGGACCTAAAGGACGTTACTTCCTACCCCAACTGGCATGACTGTGGTAGCAACACTCTCCCCAGAGCGCGTTAACCATCATCCCCACAACTTCCTCTATCCTATCACCCCACGTGCTCCTTTACGCCCTCCCAGCTGAGGAGCACTGGAGCAGTGGTATGTCTTTATACTTCCTACCACGTAAAACACTGAAGTCTGCAGAGCTGGTGGCAGATGCTGGAGCAGCACACAAAGCTCATGCACGCCCTGTGCCTGCTCCCCTGCTTTGCTGCTGCCTCTTCTTTCGTGTCTCCCTGTTCACCTCTCTCCTGCCTGGGAGGTGGCTGTTGCTCCTGACACTCAGCAGCATCCTCAGTGTGGTCCTGTTGCCTCCTCCCTGTCTCAACCAGGTCTTTGCTGCTGAAGCACATGAGCACCATCATCCAGCTCCGACTGGCGTAAGGGAGTGTTGCTGTTTCCTGACTAATCCTCCTCCAAAAAAATCCTGTCCAGACCTTGCTTTATTGTGCGTGTCTGCCCTGGGGGCTGACTGGGCCAGCTTAGGGGAGACCCAGCAGAGGAGAAGTGGAACAATGCCGGCTGCTCTGGCAGGAGGTGAGGAACCCCGGCAGGCTCTGCTGGGGGCTTTGATTGGCAGCGAGTGCTGGGCTGAGCTCAAATATTGCTGACTTTTTAAAAGGCGTAATTATGTGATTCAATCTATATGTTTGATGTTCCTAATAATCCATTAGTGCGGGATGTAAAGACGGATGCTTCTTACGAACAGGCAGAGGCAGCAGAATAGCAGTCCCTTTGTGTGAGTGAGCAGCTTGTTGGGAAATAAGTGATGCAAACAGACATTTACGGGGCTGATGTGCCTCAGAAGTGCTCAGTGACTTGATGTCTTCGTCATTTTGCTTGTGACTTCCTGTCATTCCAATTTCTTGAAGCTTGCAAGATGCAAAGCATTGTTTTGTGTTCCCACAAGACCCAAGAGGTGGGTAGCAGAGGTGCGTGCTCAGCCCGTCAGGCGGTAACCAGGGCCCTTAACCAAACCATGGTGACCCGCCGAAGGGAGCAGCCCATGCTGTCAGGGATGTGCTTCGGTCGCAGCGTTTCCTGGTGGTAATTAGGTGTTTGGACATCCACAGCTACCTGGGGAGGTATCGAAGGCATGAGGCTGTGTAGCCCCCTCTCGAGTATAGATATATTTTTCAGCAGACAGAGATTGTTTTCCAGCTGCTCTGTTCCCTGCGGAGCTGTTGTTGGGCTGGGGGGGGGCAGTTAATGGGTTTTAGGACAGTGGGGCTGTCTGTGTGCTGCTGGCCCTGCTCCTCGCTCTGGGTCAGCCTCTTCTTGGAGCTCCTCGCTGCAGGCTGGGGGTCCGCAGGGGTTCTGAGTCCCCAGCAGCCGTTTAGTTCAAACTGCAGATCTGTACGATTGCCCCATCCCCAGGAACAGGACTCACGGCGGGAGGAGCTGTGCTTCCCCATTTGGTGGAGCAGTATCTCCCCTGCGTCTGGTGCCTTTTCAAAGCCAAGTCCCATCTGTGCTGTCTGGGCTGTGTGCTCTGTCCAGGCTGTTGTGGGCAGCTTCTGGTTTCATTTCCAGGGCCGTGATCCCTCTGCTCCGGGTGAGCCCGGGGGCTTTACCCCTGTGAGGGGCAAGTTTCCCTTTCACTTTTAGGTGGTTTTGTGGGATGGCAGCAGCATTGCTCATGGGCTTTCTTTGAGCAGAACATGGAATTAGGGGCTAATACCCCACCCAGCAAACGTTTGTCCCATTCCTTTTCTTTTTTTCCCCAAAGAAAATAGATGACAGCTTTCATCTGTTGTGTGATGACCTGCTGCAGGCAAAAACCACGTGAGAGGGGATCCAGATACCTGCCCGGCTTGTGTGGCCGTGAGCTGATGAATTGACACCACCGTGTCACTGAAGCTTCGAGGTAGCTCTTCAGATCCCGAAAGTCCAAAGTGCTTGCGTACATAAACCGTGAACTGGGGTTTCTGTTTCATCACGGGTTCAGTGTCTAAGGAGCGTTGAGTGTGTCCCGGCTCAGAAATGTGAGGATTTGATTTTCGTCAGCACCTCTGTGTGTAACTATAGCAACCCTGATCAACTTCAGGAGCTG
>NW_010404352.1:41704-42139 GCF_000710305.1 Buceros rhinoceros silvestris | reverse complement strand
GAATGCGGGAACGTGATTTAACTAGGTTTTGGGAAGAACCCTGGGCGAGGCTCGTCCTTGAGCACCCTGCAGCCAGCCTCCTTGGGTAAAGGATGACAGTGTCCTTGTCAGGGACATCTAATTTTTCTGCTGGGGGTTTTTCGTGTGTTGCATGAGCTTCAACACCCCGTGTCCGGCAGTTCTCTGTATTACACACAGCCGAGGTGCTGGTTGCTGTGCTGGTAACACCGATCCAATCCCAACGCACGTTCTGAGCAAGGGAGGTGTCAGTGGGACTTTCAGAAGAAGGTTAAACACCTCAAGATTCCCACTCTTTTGTTCTTGCAGGCCTGCTGCATCCCTGTTCCATGGCAGCAGAGCTGAGGTCAAGGAGCAGCCGTCCCAGGTCAGCACGGCTGCTCGACGCGGGCTGGGGTTTTGCCCCTTTTGGCCAGC
>NW_010404352.1:34646-41651 GCF_000710305.1 Buceros rhinoceros silvestris | reverse complement strand
CACGGCTGCTCGACGCGGGCTGGGATTTGCCCTCTTTGGTCCAGCTCTCTTGGGTGCTTTGGCACAGGGAGCAGGAGTGTGAGGCATTTTCAGATGTGGCCAACAAGGGAGGGAAATGCTTTTAGTGTGTCCTGGAGGAATGGAGAACTGACATGTGCTTTCCTGTTGTTCCCTGGTTTTTGGGTCATGGACCCTCTGTGATGGACAGAACCCATCAGTGCCCTTTTCTCGCAGGCAGTATGTGCCCCTTGGACGTGACCTGCGCTGTTTCTCTGTACCAACCTCTCCTGCACCTCTTCTCTGGGTCCTTCTCCCATAACCAGGTGGAGATGCTGGTGCTCTGCAAGCAGCGATGGTTTATAGACACATGTAAACTGGTGAGCCCTTACGTGTGCCACACAGCTTGGCTGGCCTGCTGATGGAGAGGTGACCGTTTCTCGAGGTGTCCATCAGGATGGGTTTGCAGTGCCCTGCTAGCAGAGGAGAGGCAGCACTGCCGAGACGTGTACGTTAGCTAAGGGACAAGGGAGGTGACGTTTGCCAGCTGGGTAATGTGATGCTCTGTGCAAATAGCCATCGCTACTGGAGGTGCAACAAGGAGGTGGGGGGAGTTGAGTGCTGGGGGTGTAACAGCGCACTGGGAAAGTGGAAGTCAATGGGGAATTAAGGTGGGGCTGTGTCTTGCAAAGGATCTCAGCCATATGGAATAAGTTACTGGGGAAGGTGGCTGGAGCAGAGTGGAAGTGAGTCTGAGACATCTTGATTAGTTTCTGGAGGAAAGGATTGAAGAGTGTAGTGAAAAAGCAGGGAAACGGGATTTAAAGCACATTACCACTTTAATTTAAAAGTGCCCAAAGCAAGGAAATTCGGGTTTAAAGCTGCCAATCTAGCACGGGCTGGTGCAGGTGGTGGGGTTGGGAGGGCTCGACAGGGTCTTGGGGCAGGTGGGACCGTGCCCTGCAGGCTCCACTCCCCTGCCGAGGCACTGAGCTTGGGCAGCTTGAGCCCAAGCCTCAAGTTTCCCCCAAGAATTAGATCCTTTAATGTGTGTTAAGTAATAACGCAATAATATTTATAATACATATGTGTCTCTATATGATAATACAATGATAACCTGCCATGTGCGCCGTGTCCTTGACATCTGCCGTGCACGATGCCCTTAGAACTCTTGCAGGGGCTGCTCCAGGCTGGTGGCACACCAGGAGCTGGGGAGGGGGTCACACTGGAAGGGGGGTTCTTCTCCCCTTTATCTTTAGGTATTGGAGAGCCCTTCCCAGAGGGGCTCCTCCGCTCCTCCTTTCGCAGGGTGCGTCACGTGGAAGGCCCTGAGGAGCACAGGGGGAGTTCAGGGAGAGCCAAGTGCATCTCTTCCAGTTGAGATTTCTGATGGGGAGGTCCCTCCCCTTGGTTTATTTGCTGTAAACAAAGTTACTCTTTATTTTTTCTTTCCCACTTTGCGGATTTCCTTTTCTGAGTGTGACTGCGCACTGAACCCCCCCAAGTCTGCGCTCTGCCCAGGTACATCCTTGGAAGAAGCCACTGTGGAACAGAGCGGTCCTGGGGCATTTTTTGGCAGGCAGAGACTTAGAAAATAATTTAAATCCTCTGGCGTTTCAAGTCTACACCAAAATTACACTTCACCTTTTAGAGGAGGAAAAAAAAAGATTGTTTAAAGTGGTGGTTTTGGGAAAGAAATAGTGCAAAAAGATTCATAATAATTAGCAATAAATGCTTCCACTAAATTCTCATCATTGTTTTCCGGTAAGTGTCCATCTTTCCCACAGAGATGTGTTTTCCCAGAGAAGGGATCAATTATTTCCAGATTATTTGTGTATCCCTAGAAATTTAATCTCTTAAAAAGATTTTTAATTTCCTTTACTATTATGAAAAATGTTTCTTTTATCCAACTGCAGAGAATTCTTTTAGAAACCGGTGGTTCGTCTTAAACTCTTCATTTTTTCTTGTTTTGTTTTTGCTTGGATTCTGTTAAAAGTGTCATAACGTGGGTGGCATTTTAAAGGTTACTGGAAAGGGTGGGGATGTGATTAGCTAATAAGGGAGATGAACTTTCTGGCAAAAATAGGGACGACTTTGAAGCAAACGGAATCTGGATGCCTGTAGTAAAATTGCATTAGATGTAATGAAATAAAAGTTGGAATTTCGGCGACCTCTGTAAATATAAAGGAGAGCAGAAGAATCAAACGGATGTAGTTGTCATTTTGGTGACAAGCGTGCCCTGATCCTGGGCATTATGGCTCTGAAATTGAGAATAATTATTCTAATTTGTTTTATTACATTAGCGTGGGTAGGAGGGAAGAAAGGGACCTTTCTTTATGGCTTTCTCATTATTCATAGGCGAGCGCGGCGGGGCCAGGCTCCCGGCTCCTGCGCCGGGGCTTCATGGGAATTTTTGGAAAATGATGTCTGCAATGTTCTGACCTTTGGCGTCCCAGCTGCAGCCCTCCTCCTCTCTGCAGGGATCCCACACTTGACTCCTTAGCAACCTCCTTTGTGCCTCTGATCTCTCTCCATTTGTCTGGTAATAGCCCTTGGCAGGAGGACTTGTTGTTCCTTCGGTGGCGGTAAAAGGCAGGAGCCGCTGATGCCAAGTACTGTTCAAAATCCCCTTCACCCACTCCTCGCAGCGTGGTCTTCAAAGTCAATCAGATGCTGGTGCAGCCACAGTGGCTTCTCAAAGGGTCTTTCTGGTAGCTGGGGGCAAAACCAGCAACAAATAAAACAAAACAGAAATCAACACCAGCGACTTCTCTTTCAGAGAAGTGGTTTCCAGTCCATCAAGTTGAGGTGCTTTGCAGTTGCGTTTCGTGGTGACCCCGGTGACCAACCTGCACAGAATCAAGATGTTCACCTCTTCTGCGGGTGGAACCTCTCCTGTGGGCTTGTGGTCCTCAGAGCCCGTCCCTGCCTGTGCGGGGGGATGCTGGGCTGGTAGGGCTTGTTCACCTGAAGGTGGGGAGTTCCAGAGGGTCTGGAGCCTGGCCCTATAATGTGCCAGAGCTGATGTTCTCCAGGTGATGGGGAGGTGCCATCTTCTATGCCTGACTGTGGACTTTGACATGCAAGGTGCAGAATAAAGCAATTTAAACAGCAGTGGAGCATCAGCTTGTCATTCGCTGGCTAAGGAAGGGGTATTCTAGCCTGTTGTTCCTCTCTCTTTCCATGGAAGAAGCAGGAGAGATTTGAATTACTGGCTGTTCATTTAATGAGAGGTTTGTGTGAACACCAGGTATGGCTCTTCTTAAAGCCTTTCCTTTGCTCTCTCAGTTGTATACAAAAGTTTCCGAAAAACCCTGATACCTGTGTCACGTTTTCCCTGTGGGGCATTTCCTAAAGCAAGTGATAAACCACCCCCTTGCAGCACCCATGGTCCAGATCGTCCTCCCTGCACCACAGAGCCTGGAGGTGGGAGGGTGGGCGAGATGCTGGGGGTCTGGATGGGTCTGGGCCAAACCCAACCTTTACCACCAGTGTGGTTTGTGGCAAGCCCTGTGCCAGAGCGCTCTGCAGTTGATGATTTGGACTCATAAATTATGCAAATATTTAGAAGTATGTGAACAATTTCAATAGCCATAACGCGAACCTTGAGGCATAAAAGGACCATAGAAAATGTACTGAATTTTCAAAAAGCTGGAGCCCTTGCTGGGCTTGGGAATTTGTGTCTGTTATGGAGCATATAGGCAAAAAACCGTTGTAAAACAAGGTGATGGAGTTCAGAGGCAGCTTTACACGTCGGGCAGAAGGATTGTGTCGCTGCTGCGTGGTGCTGCTGTAGTGTCACACCCGTCAAGCGTCTTCCTCCTGGTGAATACAGCATTTGGGCACGATACATATTACTGAGGCTGAAGTCAAACCCACAGATGTTTCCAGGTGGGGTGTAACTGAAGGAGAACTCCACGTCCTTTAGTATTTCTGTTGTGCACTGCAGGCGTTGTGTCAGGTCCCTGGGACTGGAGCTCCAGGTGCCGGCGTCCGAGGAGCGGCAGAGCTGGTGGTGTCCTCACAGCCCTGTTCTGGAGCCCTTAAACAGCTGAGTTTTTGCATTTTAACTCTGTAAAGCTCCTTCCTCGTCGTGCACTTGGGGACTAAATGACCGCCAGTTTGTGTTCAGTACCCACTGGTGCCCGTTTGGCTTTCAGAAGATGTGGAAAGTGCTTTTTCTGTGGGTAGGGAGGCTGGCGGGTGGCTGAGTGTGTGACGTGCCAGGCACCATGTCTGGGAGGGTTTCATTTTTATGTGGTGAAAAAACCCCAAATCCAGAATATAGTCTTGTCCTTCACTGCGATTTTTTTCCTCCTCTTCGCCCATCTTTTATATTGTGAGGACACAGAAAGAAGATCTTTAAATTGACTCTAAATTTACAAGGCTAGTGCCCCATACCCCGCCCTCCTCTCCAGAGACGGGATCAATAGGGGGTTTGCAGACATCGCTTGAGTCACAGGCTTTTTCTCGGCTTCCCGTGCTATTGGCCTGTCTGTACCATTTTTTTCAGAATTAATTTTGGGCTGAAAAAGTCTCAAAGAGTGCTTTGTTCCTCCTTGACACTCACTCCAGGGAAAAAAGGAAAAAAAAAAAGGAAAAAGAAAAAAAAACCGTGGAAAATCTGACATCTGCATTGTAGAGAAAAATCAATAGATAGGGAGGAATATAATTATCCCCCACTCCTGAAAGAATTTTTAAGATATTTTTTGTAGCAGTGACTCATATCGGCTTAGAGCTTGAATGACATTTTAATTATTTAGGCTTTTTTTCATTTTGAATCACCAAGTACAGCAGCCTGAAAGGGGTACAGTTGGGCAGAGCACTCTGTGTGAGATGAAAAGGAAGGATTTGGCGTGTCGGAGTTCAGCCGCTTCCCTCCCTCCCTGCAAGCGCTGCGTGGCTCAGGGGCGTGCGGAGGGAGATGCGCATCGCTCTGCAGTGACGGGCAGTGGATCACCCCAGGGTCCGTGAATCATGTTTGCTGGCATTGAGTAAATAAGGGAAGAGTTTATCTTCTGTGAAGATGTTTTGCTCCATGTGCAAAGAATAAAATCCTTACGGAGTTGTCTGTGGTGGTGCATCTTGGACTGATATTTGTGCCTGGGTTTAATCTTTTTGGGAAGGGGGTCGGGGACAAAAGAGGGGCTGGTGGGAGGCGATGGGGGAGAGGAAGCAAGGGCCATACTGTGGATCTTGTTTGGGCATAGGCAGGTTTAATTACAAGAGGATCAGCTAATTAAAGGCAATCAAAAGGAGAAGGGAACACAGGCAAGAAAGAGAGGTCTGAAATAAAGCTGGAGAGCACAGACCATGGCCAGTGCACATCTGTCTGGGGCAGAGATGGGGTGAGAGTTGAGCGGGAGGTCTGTGGGACCTGGAGGTTAGACTGGTAAGGAACCTTCCTGGAGCATCTCTGTTGGGATGGCTGAGCTGCATCCAGGTGGGACAACAACCTCAGGTTGTTCAGTGAGCAGCGGGTGGAGGACCCTCAGAGCGGGGGAGGTTGGAGATGGGTTTCTGTGGTTTTCCTTGTCTGTGGTGGCTGCAATATGATGTGGTGGAAGGGATCGTCTCCACCTCCCCTGGGATGGACCCTCACAGGTCCCACACTCTGAGCCTTCTGTAGATCCAAAAGGTTTGGAGCAGGCCCTGAGGGTCCAGGGGGTTTTCCTCTTCTGGAACTTCAGCCAGCAGTAGCAGGGACCACGCAGTCTCCACAACTTGGTGTTTAGCTCGATCCTAAGGGCCAGAGCACGAGATGATGCTGTAAAATGCAGCAGTGTCCAGATGTGCTGCCTCCCTTGAAAAACCGCAGCAGAAAAGCACAGAACTGTTCTGTTCACACGTTCATCCTCTCTGGGGTTTGAGGAGGCAGTGCCCAGCGGGCCGTGTGTAAATTCAGACCTTGGTACCCTAAAACCAGTGAGGTGTCTCTGGAGGACGCAGGCGGCAGTTGCCCAGCTGCCATCCCTCTTCGGTTCTGCCTCCAGTCCCGTGATATGTTCCTCTGCCACCGCATGCCCCAGCCTGCGGTTTGGGATTTCTGACACAATTTAATCAAACTCATGAAATGTAGAAATCAGAAGCTGTTTGTAAACTTCCTCTCTACGGCTTAATTTCCCCTGAAATCCCTTTTGTTGGATACTCTTTCAACGGTGGTGACAGAGCAGGGGACATGTGAGGTTGCTTAATCAGGCAAGACTGGAATTGATTCAGTGGGAGCGAAGGGTGATTTTGGTTTCCACCCCCAAAGTCCTCTGGCCACAAGTTGGCAAACCTTGCAAGCGTATTCAACAACGAACTGCCTTCGAAAGAAAGTTTATCAGTCAGAAATAACCTCTTTCCAGCAGCCTTACTGAGTTGACAAACCTGGCTGGTTTGGTGCCTCGCTGGCCAGGTCAAGCCCTCCAGCAGGCAGGCAGGAGGGTGAATTTTTGCAGTGTGGGTTTTACTAAGAGTTTACTGGGAAATACATGTATTTTTCTTTTCCTCTGGTTGCTTGTGGATCTGCTCAAGTGGCTGCGTGGTCATCGCTCCTCTGATACTGCAGCTGGTTCCTTCAACATCAATGCTAGTGGTGATACTGGAGGTGAAAATAGGGTCTTGTTCCACGTAGCCAGTATCTTACCTAGAGCCGACAAATGAAATGACAGTACAGTGAGAAAAGGTGCCCATGACATCTGCCGTGTGTCCTGGGTGCACGCTGGTGAGGTCTGGGAAGTGCTATTGATACGTGACCGTGACTGCTTGAGCAGGGCTGGCAGGTGGAAGGTGCCTGGGGGCTGAGTGAGGACGGCAGCGTGATTAAAACCAGGCAGTTTACTGAACACCACTAAAGTAAATAAATTAAAAAGATAAGTCCTAAATGTCACTTTCCTTCTGTGAGAAATGCTGATGAATTTAAAGCACCTTAATCTGAGAGCCCGGGAGCCCTGGAGGCCGGTGCGCCGGAATACGAGCAGGTGCTGCATCCCCACCCTGCGCTGCACTCCTCGGCTGTGCCCT
>NW_010404352.1:15820-34546 GCF_000710305.1 Buceros rhinoceros silvestris | reverse complement strand
GCTCCCCTCCTCGGCTGTGCCCGCGGGGGAGCAAAGCTGGAAAGGGAGAAGGTAGCCGCCTGTATTTCATTCCATCTGCTAATTTGATCCAGGGTGAACGCTCTCTGGTTCTCATGTGGACAGCAGCGCGAGGGGAGCTCTGGGTGTGCAGGATGGCCCGGAGCCACAGTCAGCTCTCAATTAATATGACAAAGATCTCAACTTTCCCTGTCCCCAGGCCAGGAGTTCTGGTTCACCCACGTCTTTGTAGCTACCGTCCCATCAGTAAGAATTTAATAATTCTGGTTCGAGCTGGATTCAAAGCAGGGGCGCGGGGGTGAAAGGGCAGTTGCTGGTTCACGCAGCCACCTGTTTCCTTCCCTTTAGCTTATATTTAATTTGTGTTGCTGAATACCTTTTTCCTTGTGAGATGCAGGGCTTTGGAAGTCCCTCCACCCCCCTGAGCCAGCAGACAGAGCCCTTACTGGGGGTGCTTGGATCTTCCCGGGGCTGTAAGCATGTGAGCACGGGGCTGCCTTTACGGTTGGGAAAAGAAAATCAAATCAGCTTCAAAAGCCATTTTCCTCATCCCCCCAACACACTTTAGCTTTATTGAATCATCAGAGTAGATCATAAAAAGGGAAATATTCTTTTTCTGCTCGAGATGCTTGAACACCACAGGGAGAAATTCAAATTGGGAGGGATGGAAGTGAACTGGGCTTGCCATGGAGAGCACCAAATGCTGGGAGATGTGATGAAACCTCTGCAAGTGTTGGGGTTTTGGGGTTTTTTTAATTTGCTTCCTGAGCCTTGAGCTTATTCTTTACACAAACTAGAGGCTTGTACCCATGAGAGAAAGACCCTAAAATCGAGCTGTTTCCTCTCTCTCATTTTCTTTTGCTCAAGCAACGTGACCAGGGGGTAGCTGGGGGTGTGAGATCTGACTGCAACACCCTGTGGGAAGGAAGCAGTTAGAGTTGCGATGTCGGGGACGTGAGCCCCGCTCTCCAGAGTGCTGTGGAATGGTTCCTTTCCTTTCCTTGTTTTACATTTAATTTGTTTTCCATTTAGCTTGTCCATATCGTCCTCCTCTTGAACTCTGCCTAATATTTACCCCCAAAATACTCCTTGCGAGATGTTTGTAGCTTATGTCCAAGCGAGAGGAGGGTCTTCCAGCTCTGCTGGGGTCTCATGGCATTGTCCCATGCACGTGCCTTCTGGCTCCTTTTCCTTCTGTCGCTCGTCTGTTCTCTCCTCATCTGAAGAGAGGACCATTGGGGTCTGTCAGGGATGCACTGGCCTCTCCTTGGCTGCGAGCAAGGGCTGGGATTTTTCCTTGTACTTTGATCTGTGCTGTGGCAGCATAATCTGCTGCAGCTGTGGAGCCCAGACCAGTTCAGTATGAAACTGGGACTGGGAATTGCTAGCAGGCTGAGAGAAACCCGGTGAACGTGAAACTCCAGCAGATGTGGGGATCCCCTTCTCCTCCCTTCCTCCTCCTGTGCTCCCTGGGACCCAGACAGCGTTTCTCAAACTCATTGTGCCTCTTCCAGAGGACAGGAGCTGACTTCCAAAAATGTCAGCAAAGCCGAATAATGAGGGGAGAGTGTGTAAAAACCGGAGTCCGTCTGAGCCCGGAGCACCGGGGTTTGCCAGAGCTCATCCTGGCTGTGTCCGTGGCGGGGATCCACAGCTCTCCCGGCAGGATTATGGACCAAGCCACCATGACTCGCTCGCCTTTCCCAGGCGTCCTCAGCAGAACTGGAGCCCCAGAGCATGTAGGGTTTTGTGCGCTGCTTGCTCTGGTTTCTTGGTGCAGCTTTGTGTGAAAACTGGAAAGCTCACGTGGCAGTGTGGGAGTGGACGTGGACTTGAAGGCAGCAGCAGGGTAAAGACGACTTGAAACGCCTCCTAATTATGAGAGTGGGAGTTTTCTGTTCTGAAAAACAGATTTGATATTAAGAGCTTTAAGTGACTTTCCTGTTTGAAAGCTTTATAGTAAACAAAATGTGATTAACTCCCTTGGTGACTCATTGCAGGAAGGATTTTGATTTTCAGTGTGATGCTTTTCTGTCATATACTTGTTTTAATTATCCCTGCTGCATAAGAGAGCTTGCTAACAGCTTGGGCAAGGTAGGAGGGAAGGTCATCAAGATAGCTGTCCCTTTTTAATATTCCAGCATTCTTGCACAGAACCTTTCTCAGCGTCCGTCCTGCCTCTGGCAGGGCTGCTGGCTGCAGCACATCCTGCGAGATGCTATCGACGCATCCTGTAATTTTAGAAAAGGATCGAGGAGCAGAGCGAGCTATGGATGGTTCGGGATGGGGAGATGAAGCCGTGACTGTTGACAGCGAGTCTGCCTTGTCCCTGCCTCCCCCGCTGCAGCCCTCTCAGAGTGATGGAGCAGCATGACAGGATCTGCTGAGTAACTCACTAGAGAGTAACCCTGCAGAGCAGCCCCCGGTGCCCACCGCTCTGCTTTCCCACCCCACGAGTCTCCTGTGATATCACGCTGCATCCATCACGATTTTCCCTGGGCCTTTTGGACTAACTCTGCCCAGGTGTTTTGGTGGTGGTGCTGGTGCCAGTGGGCCATGTCCCTTCCATGATGATGTCCCTTCCGTGATGATGCTGAGTTGGAGACCTCCCCAGCCAGGGTATTTCGAGGTCTGAGCTCCTGGCATGGAACCACCTCAGCCATGCCTGGAGCCATCCCCAGCCATTCCCATTGCAACCCATGTAAGATGACAGCACGCTCAAGGTCTGAAGGTGCCTCTTTCCTCTTCCTTCTTTTTTATCAACACTTTTGTAAAATAATGGTTAGCCTGTCCTGTACCCCCTTGTTCTTCCTCACTGGTTACGGTGGTGTCGATCTGCTCCGTTGCATCGCTAGGATTCGCCTCTCTGAGGTGGTGCTTTCCCTGCAGCCGACAGCTGATGCTGAGAGCTCCCGGGGCTGTGCTGTCTGTCTGGCCTTTGCTGCCCACAGGATGGGTTTGCGTACAGATGGCTCTGCCAGGGAGGACTTTCATCCATGAGGTGGACCCTGAGGGGGCTGGACTTTTACTGTATTGACTCTGCCAGGTTCTCCAGGTTTATTCTTGGCTACAAATGTAAATTGTCTGGATTCACAGGTTTTGAAAACGTGGTAGTTCCTGTTTACTGTCCTCTTAACTTAGCACTGGCATGAGAAACATTTCATTTTGTTGTGATTAGAGGAAGAAGAGGTAAAATAGTGGAGAACAGCAGATGGGTGAAATCTGCTTCAACTCCACAATGTGCCTGGTTACAGGTACGGTTCAAGGCCTGTTGAAGGCTACTGGAGTCACCCCTGTTCCAAAAGACTAAACGTCATCTGGTGTAAGGCTCAGACCAAAAAAGGTGCTTTTTTCCTGTTCATTTACCTGCCAAGTAAGCTGGTGACTCTTTTTGTGGATCTTTGTTTTGCTTAAGAAAGTCTATGCTGGGTTAAGCCCAAGGTCCAACTAACTTCATATATTGTCTGGATATTTCTGGATATTTACCTACAAGGTCTGTACTGTTTTCGAGGACCTTTAACTGGAATCCAGAATTTTTCTTGAGCCCCAAATCTGCTAATCTTTATTTAATGCTGCAAGTGAAGATTTTTTTTTTAGCGTTTTGGATGAAACCAATGAGTGGGGATGTACCATAGTGCTGGAACTTCCTCCTCTTCCTCTGAGCTCTCAGATTTTAGCACTGAAAGGTCTCTTTTGAAAACCTTCCCTACTGCAAATGTAAAGGAGCTTCAGGATGCTTCTGCTGTAGCCGGCATTGGGTCCTCCCAGCAACTCCCGATATTTTTCTGCTAAGGGAGGCAGGAACATCATAATTAGGGGCGATGTCAGAGGTAGGCAAATACCCCCTAATTGTATGCAGATGATAGAGCTGGTTCAGCCTTTTGACTAGTGAAGCTTTCCTCAATTAGGGATATTGTGATCCTAATCAGGGAGCTTTCGCCATACATCAAAGCCGAACCCTCATACCTCGGGGCTGGCACGGCTTGATTGCAAGGCTCTCTGCAGCAGGCTCATCCCTGGCCAGGTGTCTTTCCTGCTGTGGACGACTGATTCCTTTCTACTCTTCATCATTGAGGCAAAGAAATTTAATCCCAATATTACTGCCAGCCCTGGAATGGACCCACTGATTTGGAACTTTCACCCTCTTGTTGCCCTGAAATATCACTGCACAGCAACCTCCGATAGCTGCTCATTTCATTGCCAACCTCTAACCTGAGGTGGAGCAGAGCTGTCATTAGCGCATTCATCTCTGGTTAGATCTATCAGCTTCCTTCCCCTGCTCCTCTTTTGTTTCTCTAATTACTTTGATTGCATCTCTGTGGCCAGCTCAGGGCCGGGAAGGCTGTGGGGGTCCCCATCCCAGTCTGTGTCGCTGGTTCCTTTGCTGTTGGCAGCAGAGGCGGCTTTGTGAGGGGGAGACAGTTGGGCCTGGGCTGTAAAATTGCGATTGCAGCTGTATTTAGACCTGTGGGTAACTTGGCAGTCTGTCATACAGAGATGTCCCACGGTCAGAGCCTGCTTTTTCCTATTGCTTCTCGACGCACTGTGCCTCCCTGCCTCGTACTGGGGTTGCTGGGCTGCTCATAGCTCCTCTGCCAAGACTTGGCTGTGGGTGAAGCATCTTCCAGCACCCTTGAAGTGATGTAGCACATTCCACAAGGATTTTGGGTCAAGCTTCAGTAAACAGGCAGAGGAAGGCCTCTCAGTGGAGCTCTCGTGGGGTTGTGCTCCCTCGGGGACAGTGGCTGGGGCTGGGGTGAGGATGAGCCATGTGTCCCTGGCAGGTTGTTCCAGCCTCTGCACCTCCCTGCCTTTACAGCTCTCCCTGTAGTTTAAACCAGCTTGAGATAATTCCTTGAAGTACAGGACAAATATCCATGATAAATAATAAATAATATAAAAATATCCATGATGGTAATTTTTGTCTTTTGGCTTTTTGTTTTCCCCAGGGGCTGATTAAAATTCGGGGCGATCGCTGCTGGAGAGAGTTAACCTGCATGGACTATCACTACGAGGTGAGTGTTCTGTATGTTGAAATGAATTTCTCTTGTCTGCTTTACTCTGGTCAGAAAAATGCTTCTAACCCTTTCCCTTCTGCCAGGCAGCTGTCCGTGTTGTCTCGCTCTGTCGTAGCCTCCTGGCTCAGGCAATGTCCACGTGCCAGCTCGGTGATGCTCTTTCTCCCAAGCACAGTCCTAACAGACCAATTCCTCTCCTTCCCTCCCCTCACATCACAGCCTGATTCAGGACCAAACCTGAGCCTCGCTGCAAGACTGCTGCAGGAGAGGAACAGGCAGGAGTTTTCGTAGAGTTGTGCTGAAAATTCTCTGCTTGTGCTTCCGTAGAGAGAAACAGGGCGTCACGGTGCTCTCCAAGATGCAGAGCACTGATTGTTGGCAATTGAGAATCAGACAGGTTTATCTTTTAGACATCTGCTGAGGTGGTTACATTGCACTCTGATGATAAGCTGTGGCTTGTGTGCTGGCTCTGCGCGTCTCCTCGTGGGTGACAGAGGGGAGCTCAGCTTCCCCTCTCCTTTAACCCCTATTTTTGCGTTTGCGTTTTGTGCAGTGTTCAAAACGAAATTGCTGTGTACGGTGACGCTGTGCAGGGCAAACAGCCCTGGGTTAATGAAGGAATTGGTGCTGCAGCAGTGTTCCCTGCTCCAGATTAACGGCACCGCTGCTGGAAATGGCACATGGCCTTATCAACGCCCCAGCTCTGTAATCCATGTCCCGTCTAATGTGCGGGTGAACGCACCATGTCTGCAGCACGAGGCTGCGAAGCCTCAGTGTGGAGCAGCTCCTGGTGCTGCACTTGTGCGGCGTTGGCGAGACCTGGGTGCGAATGTGTGCCTCAGCCCCACAGTTGTTCTCAGGCAGCTTGAGCTGTCAGCCCTTGGAGAGGTACCTGTGGGTGACGTTCTCCGTGGACCTCCACCATGTCTGGAAACCATTTCCCCCTTCCAATTAAAGCTGGCAGAGCCTGACTTCTCTGACCCATGGAATGTGTTCCAAGGTGGTGCCTGTGAATTACTTTTTACAGGGTGGGCACGCTGAGCCACACAGGACCTCCGTCTTCCCAGCTTTGTGTCAAGTGAATTGAACGTGAGTGTCGGGGAGCACATGACCAGTCCTGTTACAGGATTGGGATTCCTCTCCCCAAAATAGGAACAATCCGTCAACTTCCCAGGCACTGACACCTTTATTTTTCACTCCTGTGATTGAGTTAACTAGTTGCATGTTTTGAAATGAAATTTTGTGGGTCCAGAAAGCTGTATCTGCCTTTTCAGCTTTTTTTTTTTTTTTTATTACTATAATTTACTTTTAATGGGGTTTCACCCCCTGAATGCAAGAGTGACCTTTGACAGAGGCTGCTGCTTGGTTGGCTCTTGTTGGACCATCAGTGTCCTGCTTTGTCCTGAGTAAAACTTTGGATGCAAAGACCCTTCGGTGCTGTTGCTCTTAATCCCACTGTAAAGGTGGCTGTAGGAAATTGTCCTCTGTCTCTGCGTAGCAGTGCGAGGGCCCCGCTCCATGTGCTGCTGCGCACCTGGCCGCAGCCTGAGAAAAGTGAGCCCCCCAGCATCGCTCGGCCGGCTCCGCTGGTGACCCCAGCCCACAACAGTCAGTCTGCATAATCCCAAATATTTCAAATCAAAACCAGAATCAGCTCTGTAGCCCAGAAGGCTAATTAAGACCACTCCTGTCATACCCGTAACGTGGAATCCCCAGCCTGGGCGAGTAATTGGGAACAGGGGCAGGGGTTAGATCGCATTATCAATATCAATTATTTTAATCTGCACAAAAGAAGCTGCAATAAAAGGACAATGAAAGAGTCCAAATGTTGTCTACCAGTGATAACAGACAAAGGACTTTAATTCACCTGCAGCTTTCAACCAGCTAGAGGGAAGAAGACAAGGGTGAAGCTGAAGGTGCCTCCACAAGGGAGGGCAGGAGCTGGGGATCTGCTCATAATTAGGATGATAAAACTGGGTATCGGACCAGCTCGTAAGTGGACCTGGGCCAGATGTAGTCTGCTGTGATGTATGTTGGCCACCCCAGCTCTGCTGTTCCAGTCCCGAGCTGCAGTCCAAAACCTACATGGGCTTCTCTGCCAAGAGAACTAATGAAAACACATGGCCTCCAGCTCTCGCGTGGGGAGCGCGCCCGGGACTATTTATTTGTAGTAGAACCGGCAGCTACGCTTGTGGAAAATAACATTTCCACTTTTGTCAGGAGTCGTGTGTAAAATAGCACGATGTTGTTATGGCTCGGGTAATTAAACAGGGTGTATTTTTCCTCCCCCTTGCCTTTCTAATGCGCAGGGCCTTAATCCCAGCCTTTATGGAGATCTGTTCCTCAACTGAGGACTCTCTGTTAGAGGGCTTACAATCTGTGACGCTGTGTAGTTTGGAGAGGGAAACGGCAGAACGCGTGGTTTACATAGGAAAGGTATTTTCCTACCAGCCTAACTCCCCTCTGATCCCTGAGGAGTAGATGGGCTCCAGAAGCGTGGGAGAGAAGGGCAGACGCTGATGGGGATGAGAAGGCTTTGCTACAGCACCACGCACAGCACATGGAAACTACCTGCAGGCTGGGATGAGGGATGGGGGTAGAAACACGCAACGGATTAATCCTGGCTGTGGGTGCCAGGAGTCCCAAGCTCCAATCCCAGCTTGGCAAGACACCACGAACAGGGAGTTTAACCTCCTTCTGCGTTCATTTCTCTGCCAGCGTGGCCTGAGGCCCCAAGGTAGGTGTGCACATTTGCACCCTGCTGTGCGTAGAGGTCAGGGTGCCCCGGATCTTCGCGTGCGGTGGTGATCAGCGTGTGAAAGTGGGCATGCCTGGGTGGTAACCGGCAGGTGAAGTCCCAGCTTTATTGATCCTTTGTGGGGTTTGCTGCTGTGGTTAGGTGGCTTTTTATCCTGTGAGAAGACCCAGTAAAAGGCTGTTGCTTGGTGGAACCTGTTCCTGATGCAGCTAATGCGGAGGGAAGCTGCTGCTGGGCTTTAGGTCTGTTTGTCATCATGATTATTAAGCGTTTATCTACTGTGTACACAATGGTTTGCAAATATGCGTGCGGCGGTTTGCAGGCTGGGTTTCTGCTTCCGCTGGAGCGTGTGGCACGGATCCCACAGTACTCGGTGGCATCCTGGCCGTTGGGGAAGACAGAGGCAGCCTCGGTTCCCGGCTTGTGGGAGTGGGGAGAGGCAGCTGAGCCTGTCGCCCTGCCCCTGCCTGCTCCAGAGCTCATCCTTCACCCACTGTGAGTGCAACAGCTCCCTCTCATAGCCAGGCTCCTGTATGCACTGGGGGAACATTCTGCAGTGGAAGGTTTTGTGCCACTCAAGGCCATTTCTGGGGCTTGCCCAGCTTGCAGGACATCGGTCAGGCGTGGGTTGGAGCAGCTTTCTAGCCTCTCATCAGAGGTACCATGTCTGTGAGATCAGGGAGCACCAACTTGCTTCCCAGGGGCCTCTTACCACTCCCTCCTGTGCCAAGCTTCATCTGGCCCGAGCTGTGCTCATTCTGGGTGTGCTGGCATTGTGCTGGCACAAGCACAATGTCCTAACGTGCTCCGAATGGAGAAAATCCTCTTGTGCAAGACCCATGTTTTAAATCTCCCCCCTAAACCTGCAGCTCTCCCACCCTCATGCTGTGGAGCACCTTGCAACCATATGTCTGGGCCCAGGGCAGGTCTGAGTGGCACAAGCAGGGGATGAGCATTTCTCACCCCCAGCCAGTCCAAGTGGAGCCTGTGGTTTGGGATGCTGGTGGTGGTCTTGGCAGAGCAGTTAAGCAGATAATCTCAGGGGTTTAGAGATGGGGAGGTCCTACATGGTCGCAGCTCTGGCGTCTCCCCGTGTTCCAGAGCAGAAGTACTCCCCGTGGGTGCAATCCAGCGATGCATTTTTATAACGGCTGCCAAAGTATTGTTGCTTTTTAATTACAGACAGATATCTTGTAAAATTCAGCCACCAACTGGTAGGAACAGCTGCCGGAGCAGCTGCTCGGGCAGGCGAGCACGTGGAGCAGAGCCCCGCTGCGCTCCCTCCTCCTCTGCCAGCTTTGCACCGACGCTGTACGGGAGCTGGGGAACCCATCGAGGGATCCTGCGGTTCCCAGTGGCCTGTCCTCAGCTGGGCCAGTGCTGGGTGAAGCTCAGCCAAGCTGTGAGCCATGGCATCCACAGGCAAGGAACCTGCAGCCCTTCTGCTCGCTACTGGAACAACTCCAGTGTTGTCTTTTTAGTGTTAAGATAATTCTACGTTATCTTGAAAATCATAAAAGTGTTGTTTTGCAGGAGCATCTTCTATCCAGGAGTTCCTCAATGATTTGCATCTTGGCTGCAGAAAGCCAGGCTAGGAAGGCGAGCTTACCACTGAGACAAAGGGGAGGCAGAGGGATAAAGGGAAAGAAAAACCAGCTCCCAAAGCAACAAAATCTTTGGGAGTAAGACCCAAGACTGGCTTCCCGGCTGTGGAGCTGTCTGGGGGTGCGCAGGGTGGGCTGCCGTGACGCAGGGAAGCTGGAACGACTTTGCTGAACCAGCCTCTACTTAATAACCGAGTCCTGGATTAATGCGGAGTTTGTCAGGGCTGCTGAGAAGAGCTTTGTTCTTTACGTACGAGGCTGCGCAGCCACAAAGGTCACTCCTTCTGATTCGTACAAATTGTCGCTAATTATTCTGTACCTGGTTTTCTTAAATAGCGGCTGTCAATCAGTGCTCCCGCTCTGGCGTGCAGCAGCTCCCCAGTTCCTGGAGAAGCTCTGGGAGCACAATGTCTTTTGTACCTAATTAGGGGCTTGCTGACTGATAGCTGTGCAGATAAGGAGGAGCAGGAAGCTCTAACTGCTCTTTAACTGCCTCTTGATTTCTTTTCCCCCTTCTCTTCGCTGTATTAGACCTTGTTGCACTTTTCATCTAGGTTTTTCCTACCGGTTATGAAACAAAAGGCAATAACATCTCACAGTTCATCTTGATAAGTCAGAAAATGATCTGCTTTATGGCCGCTGGTGTCTCAGGATGGGCTCTATTCCAACAATTTGCATTTCTGGAAGCAAAAATGTTCCCAACGGGGAAGCAGGGACCCAGATCCCGCACTCAAAGTGCGTGTTTTAAAGTTGCAAATTAATATGAGGGAAATGGTGCTGGATTAAACAGAAGACAAGATAGTTCCAAAGGAACCATGCAAAGTGTTTAGGAAATCTGCTTTTTAATTGTGTTATAAAACGTTTATGTTGCATCCTGAGTTTCCAGTCATTGGCCCTTTACAGAATTTTCTCCATGCTGAAGGCAGTAAGGTGAATCCTGACAGGACTGGCGGTCACAGTATTGAATTATTAAGGCAAACAAAATGCATTTCCAAGCTGTGGAACCCGCAGGACTGGCCTGGCTACGGGAGCTCAGGTTTGACAGTTGACCTGTCCAACACCGATGTCTTCTGGGGAAGCACAGACCTTCCTCTAGCACCAGCCTCCAAAGGGAAACCAGGGAACCCACCTCAGTGCTTCTGGCACCGTACGGCTGAGCCAGTTGCTTGGTGTTTGCTGGTATGAAAGGGTCTGGCTGTGTTTCACTGCATGCGGAGTATGTCTCTGCTCCTTTCTTTGTGCAGGGCCTGAACTTGCCTAGTTTTGCTGACGGATTTTGCTGGTTCCCCTTGGGACAGGAGGTGCTGGGTCGCAGCAGTAGAGTTACTGAGGCCAGGGCTGCTTCTGAGTCCCAGTGCCTGTGTTACCAGATGAGGTTTGGAGGAGGGGCAAGGTGCAGCCTTGATATGGGGAAGTTTTACAGATTTTTCCATCTATTCCAAGCATTTGAACAGGGTGTGGAAGTCCAGCAGTCTGCGCATGCAGGGCCCGGGGTGAGCTCGACCTGCTGGGCACGTGGCTGTGAGCCCAGGGCAACTGCCTGCCCGCAGCAGTTTTAAGAGGTGACCATGGGGTTTGGTAGATGTGCCATGGGTTTCTGGGGATGCTCACAGCCTCTTGTTACCCGAGACAGTAAAATCTGTGCTCTGGCAGACATGTTCCAGTGAAAATAGGAGTGAAGTGAGTTGTGGTCCGTCTCTGCCCTCACCTGACAACTTACCCCATAGAAGCCAAAGCTGCTGCTGCTGAGTCCTCTGAAGGAGAGCAAGGAGGAGACGAGCTGCTGCTCAGGGAGGGTTATAACTACAGTTTGTTTTCATCTCCTGTGGTAAAAGCAAACTGTTCTTTGAGTTAAGGTGACTGATGCCAAAAGGAAGAGCACGCTTGGGTTCAGCTTTTTTTCTTCTTTTTTTTCCATTTGGTCAAAGTTTTGAGAAATGACCTTTTAGGAGGCATAATTGAAAAACCAGTTGTCCTCATTCACACATCTTGAAGGGCTGCTTAGGGTGGATTTGAAGCTGAGGATTAGGTGCTTTCTCTGGTTTTTGGTGATGTCAGTACCAGCGCTGGAAGAAGGGCCGAGTCCTGACCTTGCCTGTGATCAGTTGAGTAACAAGATCCATCATAAGGCAAGTGCATGAAGCAATAATATTGGCAGATAAATGTCAACACGACATCAAAAGCTTATTACGCTGTATCTGGATTTTGTATCAGGCTGCTGGAAGAAGGTCTCTATCCAAGGCAGGTTTCGGATGAATCCCAGGTGCTCGCTGTTGGTTACAAGACATCTTTGAATTCGCTAGGAATGTTTGTTATTCCCAGCTTTGGGCTGGGCTCTGCTGTACTAATAATAGTTAAATGTGCACATCCCAGGACAAGCGGGGGAGCAGATGCTGTTGTCGCTGTTATTTGTGCTCAGCTCAGAAGGTGGGCACGGCTGGGTTGGCACAGGTTGGGTTTGCTGGCAGAAGCACAAGCAGAGATCCAGGGACTCTGGATCCCGAGTGCTTTGCGGAAGGAGTCCTTGTTCTCAGGTTCTGCTGCAGGTGATCAGCGCTTCTGAAAATGAGGTCTGAGCTCTGGAGAGCTCGAGGCGGTAAATTGTCAGAAGTGTAACTGTAACTGTGAAGTGCAGAGCTGCAATTCCAGAAGCCAGAGTGATAAATACTGACACTTACGCCCAGCCATGCTGCTTCCTGAGAAGTGAAAAGAGATGCCTGTGTTCTGCAGTCACAGGATGCTCCAGGAGAACGAGGGTGACTAATACCATTGGACCTTAAGCAGAACAAAAGCAGATTTCTCCTGCTTGCAGGGATGTGGCTGGTGATATTTTGTTTCAAGCAGAGCAGGCAAGGAAGCTGCTATCCAGAGCCACGCACTCGTGAGAGCGGAGCTTTACTGTCAGCGGTGTTTGGTCCAGGAACCTGGCTCGTATTACCTGCGCAGCAACCATGACAGACGAGCGGTGAGTGGATTCCCAACCCACCTCAAAGTCAGCACCAGTTCAGCTGTGGTCTTCACGGGGACCAGGATCTTGGCAGTGACTTCAGGAGAAGGAAGAGGAATGTCTGCTCAGAGAGCTCTTGAAATAAAAGGTAGAGCTGCAAATCAGCATCCTAAAGCAGCTGCAGCATCTTTGGCCCAGGCTCAGGAAGCCACGTACTGCTGAAGTACATCGGACGTAAGCAGGTGCTGAGAGAGAAACTTCCAGAACAGCTTTAGGAGGCTAATGGCAGGAATCGGAGGGATGGGATACAGCGCAGTAGGTGATCCTGCCCAGTTGCCAGCCACCACGGGTGGCAGAGCACCAGTTCTGCTGTTGGATTGTGGTTATCTCCACGGTGCAGTCCAAGAACTGCTTTTCTCTGCATGTTTCTTCACCAAAAGCAGCTGCATTTAAACCAAACGGGAGCGAGCAGCCTCTGAGATTCTGCCACTGGTAAGCCAAGCAGGTTAAGTGGCACCTGCCACCAGAGTCACCCCCCAGTTGCCCCAGCTTTCCCCTCATTTCCAGCAATATTAAAACAAAACAGGATAAACTAGCAAAAGTTTAGTGGAAATGCCCCCAGGGAACTTTCTGTTGTGAACCTTGGGAGGTGTTTGAAGCGTAGGCAGACATTATCCCTCCCCGCTGCCGGGATCAGCAGCAGAACTGTCAGTCACACGTTATAAATGCATTGGGAATATGCCAATACCGTTTTCAGCAGTAATACAATTCCTCTTCCTGGATTCTTTTCTGTTTTTCTTAAGGATTTGTTTTAAGCCTGGTGAAAGCTTCCTGTACAACTATTGGATTTCATCTCTTCGTTACACTCTCCCACTGTTTCAAACTCGTTTACAGACCACCCAGGACCCTCATCACTTCGCTTAAATATTCTCCACTTTTCTCTTTCTCCCCCCTCCACCCATTTGTTTTT
The DNA here is from genome assembly GCF_000710305.1 of Buceros rhinoceros silvestris. Classification (NCBI taxonomy): domain Eukaryota; kingdom Metazoa; phylum Chordata; class Aves; order Bucerotiformes; family Bucerotidae; genus Buceros; species Buceros rhinoceros. Next base: position 21,231 of record NW_010404352.1, on the reverse strand, counting down.
TTTCAATCCTAATCAGATTAATCCTAAAACCCGCTTCGCAGGCCCTTAATCAGCCCTCTGTGCTCTGCCCCTGTACGTGGCTTTTATCCTGTGGCCAGGAGCGATGGAGCCCATCGCTTCCCCCTTCCTGCCAGGGGCTGTGGGGAATCATCTACAGCTCATGAAGTGTTCAGGACCCAGGAGGTTTGTCAGCTTTGACGATAAAGGAGGCAATGCTCCGACAATTATTTAAATTATGGATTTATGAGCTAGTTAATGGTGTGTTTTAAGAAATCCGCAAAGAGAAGATGACAAATTTCGGTGCTCTCTGGAAGACAGAAATGAAGAGGGAGGAATGGTAGAAGAAATTTAAGAGCTTTCCAGTCTTTCCAAGTAGCATCTGTTAATCTCCCTTGCTTTACGGACGAGAGTTGCTCAGTTGGCCTCCCCGATACGGTGTCAGCAATTCCTCTATTTCTGCCACAGCACCTTGGTCCTCCAGGCTCCACAACCACATTCACCAAGCAGAACCGGCCGCCTGGTCCAGGGCCCTCTGCTGTAAGGGGGCAGCCTTGGCACCCAACTTGGGACTTGCTCAGACCTTGCCCAGAGCTCTCACACCAGTGTACCCGCTTCTGCGTATTCCAGATGGTCACAACTAGTCTCCGTGGCAATAAGTTTCCTAATTTTTTATCATCCTTCATGGCATGCGTGGACATTAGATACTGTCTATTCTGGTCTCCTCCATAGCATCGTGCCAGCTGCAGCCTAGGGAGAGCTGGTGGTCTCATCCATTCCCACCATCCCCAGTGTTTGTAGGGGATTAACCACCATTCCAGTTCTCTTGCTTCGGAGACATTTGGGATGATCCGAACTATTGGCATCTGCCAAAATTTAGTGCTCTTCTTTTTCTGTAATGTTTGCTCCAGAAGTCTGAGCAAAACTGCAACTTGAACACGGTGTTTTCACATCGTTATCAGCTGTGCATCGTTGTCAGTTGTGCAGAGCTTCAACATACAATTAAGATATCCAAACCCCAGCCTCTGTCCTTGCCATCTGCTTTTCCAGGGAAAGCAAAGTATCTACACACTTATAATTGCAGATGGAATTTAAACAAAGCGTGTGTTCGTTCACAAGCTGGCACTTTCTTCTTTGGAGATCAGATTGCATTTTCACCAGGTTATGAAAACGTGCTCCTGTTTTGACTCTTTCTTTGACTGTTAAATGTGTTTAATTGTTTAATGAATTAATTGCTTTAATGAATTGAATTGTTTAATGAATTTTCACATAATAGAAAAGTCTGACCTAATTTAATACGGAAAATACCGAATTTGTTGCCTACAAAATAGCCACGCAAAGAAGTTCTGCTGAAGAAGCTGCGTTCCCAGTGGTGGGTGTGTTTGTGCATCTCTCCTCCTCTGGTCTCTTACTGGGAATTTATTACGGAATAACCAGAAGAAGCTGTTTCAGGGCTCAGGTTCACTCTATATTAATTATTGCATGCTCCAGAACCTTTGAGTTCAACTTGAAGTTGTATTTCCACAGCAGTGTTGGTTTGTCCAGGAGAAGGACCAGCCACTGGTGGAATTTCACGAGTAGAGCCCTTTCATTTGCTGGTAGGAGTTTGAATTATTGACATAGCTCCTGTTTACGTTGAATTTATGTTGTTTCTATACATTTCTCTGTGCTTTCAAACGTTCCGTGTCGAACGTATCGTTAATTTGAATTGCAGCACATGGGTAATGTCACTTCAGTCATCAGGGGGCTGATGGCCCGATGCAATTCCCATTTCCCTCCCTGCCGTAGATCAGGAAGATTCCACTGGTTTCTCCAGTGCAGTTTGTTTTTCTGTCTTACAGCCATCACAGCAGTGCTTCGAACTCTGTAAAGGGAAGAACAGGGCATTAGGGTGGTGCACGAATGGGTTAATAGTAAGTCTCTGCTGTGGTGTTTTGCTCCAAAGTCGTGTGCGCCAAACTGACCTTTAATCTTGGAATATAAATCACTTTCCAGTCCTATTATTTGTAAAATCCTACAGGCTTGCAAATGCACAAAAGAAGCCTTTGTCTCTTATTAATTTAATTTATAGGTTAAAGTTTCAAATCAGTGGCAAGCAAAAGCTGATTTACAATTCACTTCAGGAATTGCCGTTCCGGAGAGCACGGCCGTTGCTGGACTGCCTAGAAATTGTGATGTGTAATTAGGAGCTGCTGTAATTAGATACAGTGTAATGCAATTTGCTTATCTTTTTGGGGTGTGTAGAATACCTAAGGGCTGGGAGGGGAGCTCAGTGTGGATTAGCTCTTTCAACCATAGAAACTCAACACATCAGTACGACCATGGGTGTTTGTCTTATTCTGTTAACCACGTGGCAGGATTGATGCTTTCAAGTTCAATTTGAAGTTGCATCCCTTTTCTTTTACGCCTGGGGTCATCCCTCATCTCTTGCACAGTACCGTTTGTGCCCCCACAAAAAACATCCACTTCTGTGATCAAACTTTGATGAATCAGTGTGGAGCTTCTCCCCACCACTTTGAAACAAGACAACCCTTCCTATTATTTTAATTTGCTTTAAGCTCTGAAATTCGCATGTGGAGTCAGGTGTAGGACCCTGGTTTCTCTCCCAGAATCCAGCATGTTCCAATCCGCAGTTCAGACCCGTTTCTTCCACTTCATGAGATTCCTAGGTATGCAATTTTCTAACCAGGTTTTCTAGTCTGTCTCAAAATAACTCGAGACAAAGAAATAAAACTTCTCCATAGTGACATTCTGGGATGAAAGCTCTGACTGCTCAAGGTGCTCACTAGAAGCTTCTACCTCTTGACCAATTTACATGGAAAAGCAGGGATTGGGAATTGTTGCCCTTGCAAGTGTTATGGAAATATTTATATTAAAAATGGCATTTATCTGACTGCGATTCACGAATTCACTTATCTATATTTCCCAAGGATCATATTCTTCCTCTTCCCTTTCAGCTGGTCCGTCTTGATGCCTAAAAGGGGTTTTATTGCTTTAGCATTAATCAAGACATGTGACAGAATTGAGCTGGATCCTGTCCAATTAGACTGAGACAATATTGAATTTCAAACTGTCATGTTGGATCCATTTGACTGTAACACAAGCTCGTCGGTCCCTGCAATCAATACATCGGTTGAACAGTCCCAGCCCGAGGTGGATGCGTGCCCACCGTTCCCCGCAGCCGGGGATGGGGACTGGAGGCAGCCAGGCTGTGCCGGGGCTGCGTGTGAGGGCTGCGCAGCCGCTGCTGGGGGCGCTGGACAGAAGCTCGGAGGGACAAGCAGGGAGAAGCGTTTTTCTCTTCTTCGCACCATGTTCAGTGAACTCGCTGTCCTCAAGGAACATCTGGAGTCCTGCTGCTGGTTCCCCTCTTCCCCCAGGCTCGGCACTCCAAGCTGTTGGCTGTGTTGGTGAGTTGGGACCAGCACCCCTTTTTCACACATGTTCGCCCTTAGGAGTATAGGTAGAAGGAAGAGATTTTTTATTCTTTTTATGGGTTTTTACTTTGGTGGTGGTGAGACCCTGGCCCAGGTTGCCCTGAGAGGTGGTAGAAGCCCCACCCTTGGCACCATCCCAGGTCAGGTTGGCCCTTGGGGCTCTGAGCCCCCTGCTCTGGGTGCAGATGTCCCTGCTCCCTGCAGAGGTGGGACTGGGTGAGCTTGAGAGGTCCCTTCACCCCAAACCAGCCTGTGATTTGATGATTCTAGTACTGCTTTTTCTAACTTCTGGGTGTCAGGCCATCCCCCCTCACACGGAGGAGAGCGTGGGGAGACATTAACCAGCAACTGCTGGAGCTGAACACATTCTACTCTGCAAATAATACTCTTAAAGAGCGTTTATTGAAATATAAAATGTGACTTGGCTTCAATACCCGCTGGTCTAACTGCATCGCTTGCCACAAAGAACATGTACGGTTGTTGGTAGCCCAAGGGCCTTGCAACAGTCTTCATCTTGTTTGATAAAATTTCCTGTCATCTGTCTGAGGAGTAGAAATAGTATCCCACGCAGGAGGTGGCCCACGCTCTGTACGGAATGAGCCAAGACTGAGAAGTCCTTAAGGCAATAGTTGCAATTAACAGTTTGCAAGTGGCCCACAATGGAAATCTGCTTGAATGTGTTACCCTTGGCCCTGAGGCAAATAAGTGAAATATTTTAATTTGAGGAGTTAATTGCAATTTTAGCAGCCTTGCAGTGCCAAGTTTGGCAGATGATGTGAAACTGTCCCGCTCCACTCTCAGCCAAATGACTGGGAACACCAGCGCAGATGTTGAAACCCGATGTGAGCAACAACAGGCTGGGAATGTTTCTTGACTCGTTATGTCGTTCGTTAATGATTTTTTTAGTATAGCTGCCACACTTTTAAGTTGCTGCAAATCACCTCCAAGAGGGTTTCCAGAAAAGAGCCCCATGAGCATGATCCTGAGACCTCTAAGCAGCGGTTGCCAGCTCAGAGTGCCATCTCCCTGGGCCCTTGCTCCCCGTTCTGTCAGTAAACAGAGCTGATGGACCTTTCACAGCCTGTTCCTCCTTTTGAACGTTGAACCTGAACTATCTGAGTGCACAAGGGATTGACAGGGGAGAGCAGGAGCCAAAGAAAACTCCAGTAACCTCTCTTCTCTGCCAAAAGAAGGGGAAGGATAATGTAGCATGTACTTAGCAGGGGTGGTTTTCTCAAAGCCGGTCAAACCTGACTTTCTTAATTGAACCTTGGTTTTATTATGTAGAGGGCAACTCACTTTTGTAATTTGCTGAGATTAAAGTTCTTGTGAGGGTGTTTCTCCAAGCTCCTGCACCTCTGCTCTGGTGTGCTGCCCTTGGGTTTGGGTGCTGTCCGTAGGGAAACCTTTTCCAGCAGTCCTTGATCCTGCCAGGGGATGCTTGGTAAAGTCCTACAGGGACTGGCAAAGAGACCGAGGTGCCAGGGGAGGAGCAACACCCAAAGCCCTCTGCGGGGAGGCAGCTGACCCCTCTCCATGTCAGGGAGCCCTGGTTCGATCCCAGGGCTCCTAAGGGGATGTTCTGCCAAGCGTGTTTTCCTCCCCACGCAGTGGTGTGGTGGCACGGGAGGCAGCTGTGAGGAGCTCACCGCTTCTTGGCCAGATCCTGCTGGGATGCTGCTGTACGAGGTGCTGAGTATTTCCAGCAGGTTGGTCCCGTTGTTTCCCAGAAACCTGCACACGGTTTTACAAGTGCAGTCCCTTAATTCGTTGAGCCACCAGCCTGAATTTCACTATGGTCCATGAGATTGTCATTGTTGAGAATTTCCTTTAGGAGTTTGGTAAGAACCGTAACGAGAAACGTGTCTTTAAAAGGCTGGTTTTCTCCATTAATGCATTTTGCCTCTGTGAAACGTTTGATCATGAATAATCCTCGGTGTGTGTTTGTGTGCAGTTTTCCTTGAGTCACTCCTGCTG
>NW_010404352.1:11890-15732 GCF_000710305.1 Buceros rhinoceros silvestris | reverse complement strand
CTGAACGTTTTCCTAACCACGGGCAGGATCTAACTGTGCTTTTTATAACTCCCTTTTGCAGCAAATGTTGCCAAATATACAGCAGGAGCACACATGACCCGCTGTGCTACCAGCAGCCGAGCGCTGGTAGCTTACCTCGGGGGGTGTAAAGGCTGGCGGCAGTGAACAGACACGGCCGGTTTGCTGCCTGAGCACCGGAGATTTACTTGCTGTTAGTTTATTACCCCAGTAAGTCTCGGCAGTATGACTGACATCAAACGCATCACTCTTCTTGTTACCGCGATGAGTTTGTCACGCTGATGGGCGAGGGTGGAGGGGGCTTCCTGGGATGATGGAGCGTGATGCCGTAAGGAGGTGCAAGCCGTGTGTGTGCTGTTGGGCAATCAAAAACGTTCTCAGCTAGACAGTGCTGCTGAGGTTTGCAGTAGCTGGACAGGGGGACTTGTTGCTTTTGTTACTTCTGAAATAAAACATCTTCTGAAGGTGGCAGTTCCGCAGCTTGGCTGCTTTGGAGGGTTTTACCCAGGGCTTTGTTCTGTTTAGCATCTTTGTAGCTGTAGTCCATATGACGTATAGAATCATCTGGTTGGCAGAGACCTTTAAGATCATCGAGTCCAACCACTCACCCTGCACTGCCAGGGTCCCTAAACCATGTCCCTCAGCACCACTTCCACATGGCTTTTAAACCCCTCCAGGGATGGGGACTCTACCACAATGCCGGGCAGCCTGTTCCGGTGCCTCACAACACTCTGAACTATTGGCACTTACTCTTCTTCCTAGCAGGAAGAACTGAGGGGTGACCCAGCACGGCGGGTGAGGAGTGGGACCCTGCACAGCTCGAAGGGCATGAGGGAGAAACTGAAGCGCAGGAGCGGGTTTTTACTCCTTGCTCAGCACCATCTCCTATTTCGCCTGACAAGGATGAGACCAACTTTCGTTCATTTTTCAGATTTGCCTCCAGCAAATCTTAGAGGAGCTCGTGCCAGGCTTCAGCCTGTCCCCCTCTGAGAGGACTTTCCTTGGGCAATAACACAGGCTTTTAACAGGGTTGCCTCTGCGTCAAGCGTGGTATGGGTTTAATTTGCTAGTCAAGATGTTACTGACTTCTCCTAGATGTCTAATGTTTCCTTTTCTACGAAATCTTATATGTCACCTATATGGGAGCCGTTTTGGCTGGGAGTTTTGAGGAGAGCACTGAGGAATGTCTTACTGTTTCTCCGGCACTTCAGTTCAATTTACACTGTACGCTAAAGAACTAGTTCCCTTTGGGTTGGGATAGGTTACACACTCTCCTCCGTGGAAGAACAAAGGGCTGTCTGTTACAGCGAGCGCAGCTCTGAGTTGGGAGGTGATGCTGCAGACGGCGAGGATGTGAGGTGGGAGTTGGGGGATGTATTTCACATTTAGGGCATTGATGAGCATTCAGAGCATTGCAGTAAAACAGGACACAAACAACCCGGTAAATCCTGGGAGTGTAGACAGAAATGAGATGATTGAAGCGGAGGGCGTTGGCTACATTGTTGTTTCCTATTTTCCCAGCAAATAGGGACCCTGTGGCACCCCTTTGTGGTTTGGGGAGGCTGGATCCTGTGGTACTGGCTTGCTGGGAGAGGGCAGCGGGGTCAGGCGGGTCGGTGCTGCCCTTAGGCTGTACTGATGCCTGTAAACAGCTCTGCCTTCCTCCAGGGCTGCTCCATGGATACTCTCAATGCTGAGCTTTTCTTGCATCTTTGTACCAGATTTGGGCTTTTTTAGCCCAGTTGAGGTGCTAGTCTAATGGTGTGGCTAAAGGTGATGACCAAAACTCATGAAATCGCTTCATTTTTTTGTTAGCATCCATCATTTAACCAGATCTTTGTGTAGAACATTAGGTTTTGCCTTTCCCTGAGTTGTCCTACATGGTCCCCAATGTACCACACCTTTTGCTGCTTTTGGGCCCCGTCCTCTCCAGTGGCTGCCGGCTGGTAGAGCCCATCCTGCATCTTACTGCAGGGCATCTCACTGCAGGGCAGCCCGACCGTAAGACGTGCTTTGGCATCCCCAGAAGTGCATGACATAAAAGCTCTGCATAGCCATAGCCATGATGTCTTTTCATGCAGACTTTAAGTCCCCCTTGATTTTAGAGCCCGTTGGAGACGTGCCTCATGGCCTGGTGTTCTGGTGCATGCAAACCTCTGCACAGTAGCAAGCCCTGACCTCTCTCGCAGGACTTTTCACGCTGGGAAAAATGAACCCCTGTAGACCCTTAATAGGTGTTTTCAGGATTGGTTTAAGGAGGCTCCACAACATGCTGGTTTTATGGGTATTGCATTTGTGTGCGCCAGAGCTGGGTTTAGGGTCCCTCTGGGATGACCAGCTCAGTTACTCCCCTAGTTTTTTCTTCCCAAAGTTGTATTTAGAGGTAAAGCAGCTGTTCATTGGTGTAATCTCTCCTCTGCCATCAGACACTGCTGCTGGAACATAGGGTTGAAGGCCACAAAGAAGCTGGGCAGTGATTTTTACCCTGGAGTAGTGGTTGAAATGATAATCAGAAGTTTGTTTCTCCTGCTGTTAGCATAACCACTGCCTTCGACCCCAAAGAACAGACCTGGGCCTGCGTTGCTGAAGCTGTGGAGATTTCAGCACCTGAGACCGTGCAATGGGAGTTGACTTCTTAGGTTTCCTCCTCCTCCTCTTAGACAATCTCAGGCCCGTGCCCTCACTTTGCACTGGTTTTGCTCAATACAAATAGGGTTTTTCATGTGGTTGAGAAGCTCTGACTGGACCCAGAGACCCAAATCCAGGGAGTCATTCTGGAAGGTCATCCACATGATGACCGAAGACCAGAAGCCATCAAGGGTGTGGTGGGAGCCTGTGTAGTCAGCCAGCGAGAAAGACAACGGCTGAAGCCAGGTGGGTACACATTGCTCAAAAACAATTGTTAGCTTTGGATTTTAGTAGAGCATCGGACTTGACTTGCTAGTTCTTAGGAGGAACTTCCACCAGCCTTCCTTCACCCATTGCTCCAAGAGGAGTTGTCCATGTATCTAGTTGCCACTTTCTAAGGTGATGTTTCTTGATGATGATCACCCCTTCGCCAACTGGTAGAGTCGAGTCCAGCCTGCCCAAGGTAGTGCCAGACCTGTTCTGCAGTTTGTGAAATGGCTGAGGAACCAACACCAGCAAAACCAGGAGAAGGGTTTGGTTGTGGAACCGAGAGATCACGCGTATCTGATGTGTGCTGTGTGAGTAGCTACAGAAGGGTGACAGCCAGGAGCCGTGGGAGTGCTGGATTTTCAGCCAAAACACACTCTCGTAAAAGCCGCTTGGGAAGAATACCTGGCAGCGTGCGTGTGGTCACCTTGGTCCTGAGCATGTCGCGTGCTGGCCATCAGTGTGTCCAGGGCACTCCGTCTGACGTCAGTGAGTAGTGATTAACTCACCCCTTAGCATCGTGTGTTTGTAATGGGTTTATGGCTTCTGAGAGAGCCCAACGTTCGCCTTACTGTTGGGTTTTATTGTAGTCCGTTAAGACGCTTCCTTCAGGATTTGGTTCTACCTGTTGAAAGAATTTATTATAGAAGATATTGAGAGCTTTGTCTTGTTTCGTTTACAGATTTCACGAAATAAATCGTATCTGTGTTACGGGACCGTGAATGTATGCTATGACACCAGCTGGTTTTGATAAACTACAAAATGTCCCGTCTCAAGTAAATCAAACACAACTTTTACGAAACAATTATGCATCCGCCTTTTCATTCCCTTCCCTCAAAGTTTGAATTTAATTTTATTGCTTGAGATTTAGCAGAAATTTAATACTTTATCTCCTTCTGAAGAGGGAGCCACCTCTCTGAGGCCCGGCA
>NW_010404352.1:1991-11799 GCF_000710305.1 Buceros rhinoceros silvestris | reverse complement strand
ATTCCTTTGGCTGTACAGCCTGGAGTTTGGGTTCCAAGCACAGCTTCTGCTTTGCCAAATCTTTGTTGCTCTGTGCCCAAGCTGCCCAAGTTCAGTGGATGATTAAAACTTCTGAAGTTTGCTCAAGAATGTGCATTACATTCAGTTGCATGGCAGGAAAGATTCCTCCTTTTCAATTTTTCATTTAAAGCAGCCTTTGGTCAGAAAGCCAGACTCGCCCAAGACGTGGTGAGACACTAATCTCTCAAAATGTGGGGTTGGGCCTGCAGAGGTATCTGTTTATTTAATAAGGATCCAAGAGTCATCTTTATTGAAAGAAAAGTAATTTGGAGCCACTGATGCAGCGCTTAGCCTTGTGGTTATTAGATGAGCATCTAATCTGCTCTGCAGCAGGGATGTGGTCCTCCAGCTTCACTAATGATAGGAATTGCATCAGTGTCTGCAGGGCTCCGGTGTAATAAATACTTCCATCTGTGAGAGTCCTGACATCCAAGATAGGAGTTTTATGGACTCCACCAGCTCAGGATCATTTCATATGCGATAGAAACAAAATAGGTGGTGCTGGAGAAGGAGAACCTGGCACAGAGGTGGAAGAGGGTTTAGAGGGTGTTATGGGCATGGCCAAAGCCTGGGGAACCCTGTTGAAGTCATGGGAAATGTGGAGGGTCAAGAATATGAAATGGGGTGTGGTGGAAGAGGAGGATGCGCAGGAGCAGATCTGTAGGAAACCAGGCTTCGGAGCCTCATCTCCTGGTGACACAGCCCTCATGACTTTGGGTGCTGTTTGCTACGTGCAGGAGATCTGCATCCCAGGAGAGGGAGCTGGGGAGGAAGCTGATACTGTTGAAGCATTCAGCAGATGCACCCAGCAGCCACCTCCTGGACCAGACCATGGCCTGGGTCCAGAGGTCAGGCGACCTCCTAGGTTGTAGGCTGCCTCTAGGAGCACCATCCAGTGCTTCCCCATAGTACTGGAGCATCCCACCCTTCGTTTTGGAGAAGGAAAGCCCTCCCTTAGCTTGTTTTGCTGTGCTAAACCAAGGGCTTGTGGAAAGCCAGGGACTTCTGTTCTGAGCTTCTCTGGACGCTTCACGTTTGTCTTCTGCTTGGCGTGGATTTCTGGACTGAGTGCGAGATGTGAGGTGGAAGTCTCCTCAAGGAGGTTTATGTGCATACTGCAAAACCAGCCTGTTCTGCTGTCCTCTGTGTTTGGGAGGGGGAGTATCTCTGCAGGGACTCCGGCACAGTTCAGTGAACTGTCCTCTCTTCCCTCAGCTTCTGGGTCACAGCATGGAGCTGGGGACAGACGAAGGGTTTGCCATCCCCAGTGTAGCTCCCGGACTGCAAAAGTTGATTGGGTAGAGACAGGCTCTGCTCTGACAGTTGTCAACCCCCGAATGTGCTCTGTCTTGGTGAACAGGGTTGGTTGTGCTCTTTAGGATATGCTGCTCCAGGGAGATACCCCCTTGATGTTACCACTGTGGGGTAGAGCTCTTGGCTTTCAGTGCTGGTTTCCAGTCTGCTGGCTCAAAGAGTGTCCTTTGTTCCTGTAAACTGAAGTTGTGCAGTTTCTGTGGCAGGACGGTGCCCTGGGCTATCTCGTAGGAGGGTTGAGGTGGGTGGAAGAATGATCACATTATTCCCCGCAGACATGTGGTTAGCCACGCATGCGGAGGGGCTGCTTTTATAGCGCAGGGGTCTGCAGAACGTTGGTGTTTCTTCTTCTTCTCCTTCTGAGGAGGAGGAGGAGGGAGCAGTTTGGGTTTGCCCCAAAGGGCTTCACCCCAGAGGTTATCAAGCTTTTGTAGCATTTTCCTTCGGTGAGTTTGGGCTCTGGCGTGAAGGTCCCCAGCTCCTCATCGACACATTCGCAGGCGACTCCGCATTGCGTCGCCCTTTGTGGGTTTGTGCCAGAGCCATGTTATTTTACTGTGGCTGCTAGCGTGTCAATCCATCCGTGTGGCGGCGGATAAACAACAGCAACTTCCCTTTGCAGGTTAAAAAGCTCCACCACGTCGTTTATTCCTCAGGTTTTTGTCCAGTAATGCTGGGCGTCTCCTGCCCGAACACAGCGACTGAGAAGGCTAGTCCTGGTTTAAAATGAAACAGGAGATAGCTGAAGTCGTTCCATTTCTAGGGCTTTCCTCGAGGACAGCGCGGGTGCAGAGACGATTCGATCGGGGGCGAGTGGTGGGCCCGGGGGCTCTCAAAGACTCTCTGGCAGGTCCCCCAGGCGTGCGGCGCGGGCAGGAAAGCCATTGTAAAGCCATTAAAGGTGTCACGCTGCTTATCTGCTTTTTGTTTATTAAAAAAAAAAAAAGGCTACAAATAAAGCAGTGTCACAAGATCCTACTTGTAATTGAGGGTCCTAAATTAATTAGCTATGGTGAATGTTCTGCTTGGCTTTCTCTCTCCTCTGAAGAAGGACCCCTTTGTGCGTCCCGGCCGAAGGCTGCCCGGGCAGGATCCGCACATGAAATACCTGAGGGCATCACGGGGCCTTTTCCTCCCTCTTTTATTTTCACACTTCTCGTCCCCTTTCCCTGCCTGTCCTTTCAAATTCTTTGGGTGGGAGGATTTCCTAACGTCTCTTCTCAGGGTTGCTTCCTCTTCGGCTCCCTCACGCGTCCCTTAATGCGTCTCAAACCGGCAGTGCTGGGAGCACTCCCCCCGTTGTTTGTTGGAGTCGATGCTGATGTCGTGGATTTCCGGACCTCCGCGAGCTGGGAGAAGCAGCTGGTGCTTTCCCAGGTTCCAGCACACCTCACACCTCTCCATTGGTTTGACCACTGTGAGCTTCTGCTCCTCTGCTGTGCCTCTTAATTTGGGACCTACTCGTTGCTCTTTTGATTTGCTCTTTGTAGCCAGTTCTGGCCTTTTTTTGCTCTGCTCGATGCCTGTTTTGCTCTTGGCTGAGTGATGGCTTTTGAGAGGACTGGCCGGAGCAAATCTGGATTTCTCTAGTGTTGGGGTTTTCTGCCTTTATTCAGTCTCTTCAGTTTTTTTCCAGTGACTCCTGCATGGCAAATTCAAGTCTATAGACAGTAGCTGTTAACCTTGAAAATTCAGTTATATTTCATCTATCTTATATAATGTATCTTACAATTTATATTTTAAAATTCTAATTTAAAATAATTAATCATCAACAGACTCAAGGCCATTCTGGATCTTGCTTTTAATTTGTGCTTCCTGATCGTGCAGGACTGGGTTCTGCCCTCGCAGCACGTGCACCAGCTTTCCCCCACCCGACACCCCTATTTTGCACAGGGATGTGCAGCCAGGAAGTGGAGCTGCTAGCGGGTGAGGAATGTGTCCATCAGCCCCGAAATAAATCAGGATGGGAAGTGTGTCGGGGAAACTAATCCACCAGCTGTTCCACCAAGCTGTCACTGATTGCTCAGAGACAAGAACTAGACCAGTATAATAAATGTGGGGACGTTGTTCCGCAGGCACAGCCGCTCCAGCCCAGGTTGTCTCTGTTCCTCGTAAGGGAGATGTTGAGCCAAGCTCTGTGAAGAGCATTCCCGGGACGGGAGCTGAGCATCCTCCTGGAGCCAGCACCCTCTTTCCAACGGGTATGTGCTATCGCATGGCCTCAAGCTGCACCAGGGGAGGTTGAGGTTGTCCCTGAGGAATCATTTCTGTCCTGTTGGGGTTGTGCAGGCGTGTCCCAGGCTGCCCAGGGCAGTGGTGGAGTCCCCATCCCTGGAGGGGTTCCCCAGCCGTGTGGAGGTGCTGCTGAGGGACAGGGGGCAGTGGGGACCTACAGGAGGACTCAAGGAGCTTAAAGGCCTTTTCCAGCTGGAACCATTCTGTGATTCTGTGGTCAGAAATGTGCTCTGCCGCACCACGAGCTCCTCCAGCCTCTGCCACATTCACACGGGCAGCCTGGAAGAGGGGTAAATCCAGCGAAAACCTGTTCACCCGCAGCCAACCTACCAGTGCAATGTGGGAACCTGCCTGTAATCTGTTCCAGTCGTAAACTCCCAACCAGCCCTCACCCCACTGCCCTTTAATACTGCGGGGGCTGTTTAAGCTAAATCTGCGCAGCATGAGTATAATCTTCTTCTACCGTTCAGCACGATGTTGTTGCCAGGCTAATTAAGCTCCACGGCCCGTCGTGTCCCAACACTTTGGATGGAGTAACCGGAGTCATTCACGTTTAAACCCCGCAGCTGGCAGAGCCGGGGCGGGCACTGGAGACATATTTCACCGAGCAGTAATGAGCCTAAATGTCAGGTAGGCGTCCTCTTCCCCAGCCCTCCCCGACAGGGCTGCCACGCACTGTTTGCTCAAGGAAATTAAAGCCAGCAATGTGCATGCTGAGGGGTGTGTTTTTATTCCGTTTTCTGTGTTTAAAAGAAAAAAAACCCTCAACACCCCCCCCTCCCTGACACCCTCCCTGGCTGGTGAAGTTTGTGCGTGGTTGATTTTAGCGGGCGGATTAAAAGAGTGAATCTTCTACCGCATTGGAAATCATGCATCCGAAATCCCAGGGGAGGCGTTTCTGCCCCAGCAGAGGGGCGGGTGTTACCCCAGGTTTAATGGGCAGGTCTGGACGTGTGCGAACTGTTTCTGAACGTAATTGGATGAGGGTCACTGGCTGCCCTGAGATATATGGGCACACTAATCAGAGAATAATTTCGACCGAGGTTGAAGTTGCCAGTAAAAGTTGTAAAAGTTAATTTTATAGGGGTTTGTACAAAATATCAGCGAGCGGGTTTGTAGTTATGGTTTATTTGCTTTGTCTAGTGACATTTTTATGATGTTTTATTATGATTATTTGTGTTTTAAATGCAATTTTGGGAAGAGAGAGGAGGGAGCGCTGACCTGATTAGCAGCTGGAGCAGCATGTGCAGATGGATCAACTCATAAACTGACGTGAACTGCCCTAGTCACAGCCAGAAATAGATCGCCTTTATTAATTTATATCTTTTCACCCTTATATTCTTTCCTTTCATTTCCAACGAGTGGCAAAGCCTGTCCTGAGCGTGTTAGATGAGTGGGTTTACATACGCCACAGGGCTGGTGGGAGCACACAGGCGCTGGGATGTCCGCAGGGGGTGGTCAGTCAGTTCGGAACGTCAGCAGACCCATCTCAGGAGATGGTTTTTGCATTACAGCTACCCAAGTTCTTCCTTCATCTTGCCTCCAGTACCATTCCCATTGTCATGGATCGCTTCCGTTTATCTTCATATTTCAGGTGAAATCTTTCATGCTGTGATTTGTGCCATATTTGCCTTTTTCCCGTGGAAGTTCAGCGCGGTCTGTCGAGGAACGGTGCAGCCCCGCGCCTCTGACCTGGAAGAGTTCGTTACGGACCTCATTGTATGGGCAGACCCACAATAGCGCAAAGAAAAGTCTCAGCCCGGTTTGAACACATGCAGTGGGAGAAGGGGAGTCCCCTGGTGCTCAGCAGAGAGGGGATGTGCAGGGACACCAGCTGGAGTTCCCTGGAGCTCAGCAGAGAGGAGATGTGCGGGGACGTCAGCTGGAGCTCCCTCGGACCCCTGTCTTCAGAGCCCTCCCGCCCAGTCCGGGCAGGCTCCCTGCCAGGAGCAGCTCTGCTGGGGACCGCACCAAAACATACGGTGTAAAATGTTACAGCCCTTGTAAATGAGTAATTGCTTTGCAAAGAGCCCTGTTAAAAGAGTGAACGATGTCAGGGCCGTGAAGTTCCCCATTAAACTGGAGCAAACACCTAGAGAGCCCAGGCGAAGTCGCTGGCCAACGCCGACAGAGTGCTGCTGGGTCACAGTCGGGCTCTTGTCTGCGCTCGCTGTTTGAGGCCGGGCTCTGGCCCCACCAGCGGCTCCCTGCTTTTTCAGCAGCATGATTCCAGTGTACTTTCTCAAAATAATTTTCTGTGGTCCTGGAGAATCCCCTGAGCTTTGCAGTTTAAATAAAAGCCAGACCTCAAATGAAAGCTTTGTAACATTCAGGCAGCCCACGTTGACGGTTGCTTCAGCACGGCACGACCCTTTTTCCCAAAGCAAACATGATAGTCGTGCTTCTCAGTGAAAGATTTGGGGGCTACTAAATGGCCTGAAATGCTTTTTGGTGCCTGGCTGGTGACCTTTCTGTTTTCTCCTTCTGAAGTGAGAAGTTTGGTGTCTGGAGGTACTGTGGGTAATTTTGGGCTCACGCTTGGTCTATCCCCAGCAGAGATGTGGATGGTTGGTAATGAGGCATGGCGTGCTGGCTCATCAGATTTTCCTTGGAGGATGTTGAGCAAGGCTTTGGACACAGGAGAGAATTGTTCACAGTAGCCTGTCAAGGCATCAAAGGAGCATCCTTGGTTTGAAATGGTGTTTCAACTGCCCCGTGTTTTATCTGATACTACCAACAGACTAGGTTGCTCCTGAGGTCAGTTCCAGTAACCCGGGGTCCTCCTGCGGTGGGGAATTGGCCTTGGGAGGTTCTCTCTTACATGCAAGAGATGAGATGGACGGCCAGGGGACGGAAGTAAGGGACACACAGTGCTAGTTGGGCTCTCTGAAGGTCCGTTCCTCAGAAGTGACCTCGTACAGTTTATTTTCCATCTTTTAAATGAAGTATTTTTAGCCAAAGGTCACTGGTCTAAATGCAGTGTTCTTGAGTTTGCTCCCTGCGCCAGCCTCGGCTTGTTCCGGGAGGTACCTTGTAGAGAGAAGGACAGGTAAGCACAGGTCGCTGTACGTCAGAGACCTCGGTACCTGTTGGCGTGGTGGTGACCTTCCCTTCCTAGCAAAGCCGAGCGCGAGCAGAGCGGGCAGGCAGCCCAGCAGCTTACTGCCAGGCGGCTCAGGGCTCCCAGCCTGCCCGCAGCCTGCTCAGCGCTTGTGTTTGTGCGTGGTCACAGGAGTTTTCGCACCGTTGCTTCACGTTACATGAAAATACGACTTTTCGAAGTGAGGGTTGTGTAATTGGGATGGTTTTTCAGAGCCTGTTGCAAGCACTATTCTTATTCACCTTCCTGTTACTCGTCTTCACGTGTCATCTGAGCTGCAAAATCCCTGATGTGTTCTGCTGGACTGAGCCTGGTAGCAGAAGAATGACTTTGGAGAGACCTTGGGGGCCTTCATCACTAATAATAAACCGCTGGAGGAATCAGCAAGGATTTTGTCTTGGCATTCAACGTGAAATGGGCATTTTGCCATTTGACTTCAGAGACTAGCTGCTTTTTTCTTTCTCTCGCTCTTTTTCTCTCTTTTTCTCTCCCACTGCCTGTGCACTGAGGTTATGCTGCTCGTGCTGCTCAGCTGCACCTCTTCAGCCATGTGCCAGCTGATTTTTTTATTACATAGGACTGATAAAATCGAATGGGAACAGCATATGAGAAGCATTTGCCCTGGGTTTGTGGTGTTCCTGTGCTGGTGGTAGAAGGGGAGTTCGGATTTGTACCTATGATCAGAAGCAAGAGAGACCTTTAAGATCTATTAAAAGACTATGAAAAATATATCAAGTCAGTCATAAAAGATACCTTCATGATTTACAAATTGAAGCAAATTGTTTCCTTTTAGTAAACATGGCTATGCTGAGAATTGCGCTCTTTCACACTCTTTATATACTCCCTCACTGCGGCGTTGCCAGTTGTCCCATCAATGCTGCACAAAGGGATGAACTTGCACACTGATTTACCTTTTCCCTGGCACCACTGAGAGTCAGCTACAACTTTTATCTGCTGCTTTCGGGAAGTTTTGTTTGGGCCTCGTGTCTGTGAAGGCTGCAGTCAGGCCTCTGCTCTGCAGGGCAGGGGCAAGCACGGGGCAGGGGTTGACGTGATGGCTGGTGGGTACTGGTGCCCGAGATGTCCTCGGCCAGTGTTTCAGCGAGTGGTTCCTCCAAGTCCCAAAGCCTGCAAGCAGCCTCAGCGCAGGCAGATGTGAAACGTGGGAGGCCAAACAGAAAGTAAACGCCACTTGATTCTGTTTATGCCTAATGTGACTGTGTTTAACGCAGGGTTCCTGGTTTGCAGAGCGACCCTTTCTAATGCACTTCTGTAGAGCAGGATTCATTAGCACGCTGCTTAGGGAATTCTTGAACGCTTTCCCAGCAGTTTCCTTCATTACCACAGACGTTAAACTCTAAGAGCCAGGTTGCAAACATTATTAGCGTGGGGATGACAGATGGACACTTTAATTTTGATGCCTGCATTGCTCCAGCGTTGGTGCCGAAGTTTCATTACCCAGAGCAAAAAAAGAAACAGTGGGTCAGGAGGGATCTCAAGCAGGGGCACATTCCTCTGATGGAGGGCTGACGCTGAGCTAGATGGGACCTGGTGGCTGGGGAGAGGACGCTGTGGACGGTGAGCACATGTTGTCCCTGCCCGTACTACAAGTGCAAGACATAGTCTTGTTTTTCCAGTTCTGAACAAATGCCGGGGGTTGTTTATGGCCCGGGGAGGTTGTGGGGTGAGCTGGGCTCCCATCCAGGTGACACCTCCTGGCTCTGAGAACCAGCACAGAGCTCCTCAGAGCAGAGCCTGGGCTGATGGGAGGGCAGTGCCTAGGCTGCGGAGGGCTTTGGAGCCCGCATCGCATCAGCCCGGTGTGAAGAACAAAACGAAGAGCTCCGAGACTCTGCTTTAATTAAATTCAAAAGTACCATAAATTCCACTAATTTTTCATGAACGTGTCAAATCAGGAAGTGATGCTTCTGGCTCTCCAACTCCAACAAGGACCCAAGCATAATCTGTCTCCTGCAACTTTTTGATGGCCCAATCTATTAGCGGGTGAGAATGGCTTAATTTGACTCCTCTTTTACGTGCCGTTGAGCGGTTTCTCAGCCCCAGTTCCTGGATTCAGGGAAAGGTGTTTAATTTTCACTGTACATCGGTGTGGTGTGTAACTCCCTTCTCTCACTTAGGCAGATCGTATCAGTATGGGGCTTGTTGATATTAAGAGGGTGCCAGTCTAGGTGCTTATTTATTTTGTTTTTCCATTGTTATGATGTAGATCTTCTCTAAAGAGCTCTGTCCTAGCCCTGGGCAGTCCACAGGGAGGGGACAGCTGAGCTACAATACACTGCTATTTTATTTTAGTATTATTTTTATTTTACCTAAGAGCTGCCTTTCATTTTGCCATGTAGGAGGTTAAAAAACCCCCAGATTTCCAGATCTTCATGAACCAAACTAGGATGCACTGACTCCATCCCCACTGCTGTTTACAGAGTTTAGGGACACAGAATGGAACGTGGCTCCGCGGTGTGTGGTCTCACGGAGCCCAGTTTGTTTATTTCACTGAAGTGGGATGCAGAAATATTTCTTCCAAGTCCTTGGTGCACATAGGAGTGGATGTGAGGACAGTTCTCTTGCTGTCTAACATCCCCCTATCAGGGATGACAGAGTTCTTGGGGGTGAATGTGAGATGGTGGTTCTCCTCAGCACCAGTCTTGGCAGAATTTCTTAAAAACAACAAAAAAAGTGGTTTTAATTATGAAAAGCAGGAAAAATGTTTGCATTATTGAAAACATCTGCATCCAGCTGGGATTGCTCTTATCAAGTGAAACGTTAATTGCTTTTGACTGAAGCAGCAGCGTGTTTATTCAAATATGCCGTTCGTTTGATGATACTGCTAATGAAGCCGTTATTTTATTTAGACAATTATGTCTAAACAATTGGGGAGTTACAGTAGCTCTAACGGAGCTCTTGTTTTCTTACCTACTTAAAGATTACACGTGGCTTTAAAGAGGGAGAGGTGGAGCTCGGCTTATGTCCCGGGGGGTTTAAAACCTCGGAATCTAACATGAATTGGTCAACTTCCAGTTCCTGTTTCTGTCAGTAAAGCTTAGAGGCAGGGGAGAGGGTTTTGCTTTATTTTTTACTTTT
>NW_010404352.1:1707-1916 GCF_000710305.1 Buceros rhinoceros silvestris | reverse complement strand
TTTTTTTTTCTTTTTTTTTTTTTTTTTGGTGGATTTTGCCTTCCCCAGCCCTGCACTGAGGTGCTGGGTGTGTGGGCTGCTCCTGCTCTTGGTGTCCTCACCCAGAGATGCCGGAGCTGAGACCCCAGGAGCTGAGACCCCACGTAGGACTGTGGGAGGGACAGGAACATCCATTGCGATGATCCGCAGATACACTGTGAGCTCCTGTG
>NW_010404352.1:828-1501 GCF_000710305.1 Buceros rhinoceros silvestris | reverse complement strand
CCTGCTGAGCACATGCTTTTGCTCCTGTTTCTCCCAGCCCTCCCGCTCCTTCCATCAGTATAAACTACCAGCGATGCTACTAAATTCGCCAGGGCTGGTGGAGAATGGCTTTCTGCAACCCTCCGCTGGCACTTTGGTTTCTATTTTTAGGCATGTTGGAAGGAAAAGAGGGTCCTTTCTCCTCTGGCCACCAGGCACCCGTGTCCCCATCTCTCCTTGTCTCTGTGCCTGGCACCCGGAGCTCCGTCGCTGCTCTCTGACGCTTTAACTCTTGCACCCTCGTCCTGCGCTATGGTGCTGTGCCACACTCTTTTCCCTGTGATTTTAAACTATAGCTCTGTAAAGCTAAGAAAAAACTTTCCAACTAGTAAAGTGTGTATTTCCCCATACTCTTTTTATTTATAAATCCCTCTGTTTTCAATGTCAATAATTTACAGCCCCACACTTCATGTTTGCCCTCCACTGCTGGCTGATCTCAGAGGTGTGAGTTATTTCTCTCTTTCTCCTTGTTCTCATTTTATTTTTCACCATCTGCCCTCTTTCCATGCTCTGTGGTTTTTCCTGCACTGCAGCTGTGTCGTCCCCACTTCCCCAGGGAGATTTCCAGGGCTTTTCCCAGGTGGGCAGGAGCGAAGGGCTGAGACGGCCTCACCGGAGCTGCCTCTTCCCCAGC
>NW_010404352.1:0-748 GCF_000710305.1 Buceros rhinoceros silvestris | reverse complement strand
GAGGGCCGGAGCCGCCCCCACCGGACCTGCCTCTTCCCCAGCGCCTGGGCAGGATCCTGGCTGCTTTAGCCCTCCCAGACCACGCTCCTGCTGCTCTTCACTGCTTTGCCTTGAAGAATTTCTCCGAGAGGAGAGCGTGGAGCAAGCGAGGCAAGATTTTTGAACTACTGTATCAGTTTAGTAACGGGGATCAAGAGCTGTTTTAACTACATTTCCTAAACATATTCCAGGTGTGAAATCCGTAACTCGCCTTTCCTCCTTTCTCTCTCTCTTTCCTTCCTCTCCTCAGGCGCTGTGGTGTGGGTTTCTTTCTTGACCGCAGCTAAAAGCTGCGGCAAACCCTCTGCTGCGCCCAGCTCAGCCACAGGAGCAGACCCGAGGTGGTCCCACGGCTTTGCGGGTGAGGGGTTCAACTCGCCAGCAGAAGGATGTTATTTCTTGAGGTTCCTGGTGCTGAGAAGAGCCGCGGAGACCCGGCTTGGGGCTGGGATGCGGTTGCGCCCAGTGCTCTTCAGGCAGGGAGTAGATGATGAGTAGGTGGACAAGTGGAGACAGACGGGCAAGCAAAGCTGGGAGTGAAGCCATCAGCCTGTGGGCAGCAGCCCGCACGTGTCCAAGTGACACCGCTTGTAGCACAAGACAAGGGGCCACACACGCAAGGGAGGCACCAGGACTGGGTGTCAGACTCTGGGTGTTTGTGAGGCTGGGGCAGGAGCTGCTAGGAGAGCAGCCAGAGGAGCGTGTGCCT
>NW_010404351.1:521-8428 GCF_000710305.1 Buceros rhinoceros silvestris | reverse complement strand
CCCGCAGAAGCAGCCGCTGCCGTTTCCCCACTGCTCTGCTCCCCGCTGCCGGTTTGGGGGGCAGGCAGGCCCCCGGGTCGGTGCGGCCCTGGAGGGGTGACCCCGTCCCTAGCTGCGATCTGAGCCCTGCCACCTCGTGCAGCATCAAGCTGCTGATCGCTGCTGGCAACAGGCACTATAAACAGATCCACCCAGCAAAAGAGCGGGGCCCACAAACAGTGAACGAGTCACGGATCCCTGGCCCCAAATTCCCTGGAACAAGTCCCAGATTTTCTGGAAAGCAATGACCTGCCTATACACTCTGGTCTGCTCATTCCCTCCCAATGTGGAGGCTGATCTGGGGAAAGGTCTTACCCTTTAGGCCTGTCCCCTGGGGTTAGCTGCCTGTGCTACCTGTCTGCCCCTAGACACGTTACACCTGCCCCTTGAGCGTCCCTGTGGCTCCCTGAGCTAGCACAGTGGCTGTCTCACATACAGGACAAGTGAGGCAGGGATTCTCAGTCTCCTAGAGGAGCTGAGAATGCCCCCAGCCACAGCCTGGGCCAGCCCTTCTTTCCCCTGCGGTGCGGGCACAGAAAGCTCTGGGAGTGCTGATCCTGCTTCTGGAGCGGGAGGGTACATTTTGCCCTCAGGTGGTTTCAGTCCTGTGCTCACTCCAATTTTGAATTCCTGCGGTGAAATAGAAGTGCGGCATCTGGCAGGTGATGCCTGCCCCTGTAAGTGAATGGCTGTGGCTGAAGTTGGCTACAAGGACGCTTTTTGAAATAGTGGTCCTGGTCTGGATAGGAGGTGAGGGAGCACCAGCGATCAAGGAAGTGTCATGCTTAATTACCTCTGGCCTTTGCTGAAGGCCTTCTGTGCCAAAATAGACCTGGCTGGGAGCCTCCAGCTTGTGTTGAGTCCTTGTTTGGAGGAGCTGTGTTGTAGATTGCTGTTATCCTTCCTGAGCAACATGTGTGCTGGACTGGCAAACGGGACCTGCTCTGCTCCCACACCAACCTCTGTTTATGTGTTTCGTTTCATCTGATCCAGCTGGGATGGCTGAATCATGTTCCCAAGAGCCCACTGGTAACAGGGCTCCAAGGAGGGCTGCATGTCAGCCCAGACAGTTTCTGGGTACCTCCAGGAGGCTGGGCAGCACCACTACAACAGAGGCAGAAGTGAGACACAGTTGTGTTTGTTTGGCCTCTGTTGCATCCCACTCTTTTCCTGGCTTGTGCTGCACATGGAGAAAGTGAAAACTCTCCTACCTCTAAGATTGGGCATCAAGACAGAGCCTCAAGATTTGATTAGTGCAGGACCATCTCTGCTGAGCCACCATTCCGGACCACACCTAATCCAGCTCACTTCAGCCTGCCTAGAGGACAGCAGTCACGGCACCAGGGCTGGGGCTCAGCAGCCTCTCAGGTGGTGCTGGCTCTTTTCCAAACGCAGCTCTCGGGGTCAGCATTGCCCTGGGAAACAATGGGTGGCTTTTGGATCTTGCATCCTGAAAACAGGCAACACCACAGCAAGTGCGGTGGGATGCTCAACCCAACAAACTCCTTCAGCCTTCGAGCCCAGCACAGCCCCGAGTTTACTGTTTCAGCATTTAGGGGA
This sequence comes from Buceros rhinoceros silvestris, assembly GCF_000710305.1. NCBI lineage: Eukaryota > Metazoa > Chordata > Aves > Bucerotiformes > Bucerotidae > Buceros > Buceros rhinoceros. The sequence goes on along the minus strand of NW_010404351.1, from coordinate 6,829 downwards.
AAGCAAGCAAGCTGAGGAAGAGAAGTGTGAACACACCAGCTGTGTCAGGTCACAACAAGGGTGGCTGTCCCTGAAGGGGCAGAGGTCTCCCCAGCCAGAGACCAGCCACTCAATATCTGGCTAGTGCCCAGTGGGTGCAACCAGGATCAGGCACAGTTCCGTGATCAACAGACCCTGATGAGGCAGTGCTGAGGTCCACTTCGGACATCCATCTACAGAGAAGGTCCCAATCAACAGTGCCCATAGCACAGTATGATATTAGACAGTATGATATTACTATTATTAGTTAAGCTAAGGTGGAGACTAGCACTGCCTTGACATTGCTTAACAGGAACTAAGAGTCTCAGGCTGAACTTAAATAAAGCCTGGTCCTATGGGCAGGATTGGTGGAGGCTCCAGGTGGGGCTGGTTAAGGCCACTGATGTTTATTAGTGCCTCTGAGGCTCTGATAGCTGTTGGTCTGTGGTGAGGTGGGTTTGTTGGTTTGAGGCTGTGGATGCTGAGATGTATGTACTGAGTTCTAGGTGTTACAGTTCCAGCTGTGAAATGCTCAGACTGTTCTCTTTCCTCTCTACAGGTGCAGAAAGAGTATCAGAGCCTGTTACTGGGTTGTAGGGGTGTATGCTGAGACGCAGCTTTACACCATCAGGATGTCGAGTGGGGCTAGCAACATAGGACTGCGCCAATGGTAAGGATCCCAAAACAGTACTGGTTTTGTGCTTGAGCCTGTGAAGCTTTCCTGTGTGCAGGGGGGTTGTGGTATGGCTGTAGAGGGCTTGGGTGTTGCTCATTCTAGCTTAGCAGTGAAGGGACAGCTCAAAGCAAGCAGGCTTGGAGGACCAGAGCTTTGTTCTGCTCTGTCAAGAGTTGCAGCAAGCTTCTGCCTTTCTAGTTGCCCATGTTTTGCCTACTGTGGGTCTGCAGAGGTGTCTTCAAGTCTCCTTTTTAAGCTTCAGCTAGATGCATGTTTTTAGCTGAGCCCTTTAATACTGCAAATTGGTCTGCCAAAACAGCTTCCTGAGTCAGTCCTCATGTTAGGGAGATCCCTTAAGTCCAGGGGCAGTCAAGCAGAAGGAGGAGGGCAGAGCTTGGACTAAAAATTTCCTGCTATGAGCTTGGATAACTGCTATCTTCTAGATTTTAAAGCAGATGTGGAAAAGATTATCACAACTGCTCCTGTAAGACCAACCAATTATCTTCTAAGAGAATAAAAAGGGCTGTGGTCCTGTTCATGTGCAGCTCTACTGCTATCTGTAAGTGCTATGAGTTCAGTAGTAAGCCTGGTGGAGACAGGGCATGAGTGATGGGGAAATGGAACTGACAAGCACCGAAGTTAACCTAGTTGGCACAGTTTCAGCGTATGTGCTGTTAGCTCCATGGCACAGTACATGCCTGGCATTCAGGCAGCCCTGGCTCCTGGAGTAAAGAGGGTCCCCCTTGCAAGATCAGTGAGGCGAGCTTGGAGGTGCTTCCCTTTCAGTGGGGAAATGCATTTGTCATGCCTCACCAGACACGTGCCCATCACTTCTGTTTTGTTCCCTCTTTAAAAAAAAAACTGTTTTAGATAAAGTCTGTCTGAAGCTGCCTGTTCCCAGAAACAGTGCTGGGCTGTGATACTGGTGGTGCCTGGGGGTACCTTCAACAAGCAGGGGACACTGGTCAGTCCTGTGGCTCTCCTGTTATCCCAGTGACCACTGATGTCCTGTGAGGGAAAGCAGGGCTCCTGCGTCAGGCCTTGAGCTGATTGAGGTGATGAGAGACCAAGCTGAGCCCTAAGGGAAGGAAGCAGATTAGCTCACAACTGCTGTTGCAGTCTTCTTGTATCTTCCTTAGAAATACATGGTGCTGGTTGTCCTTAGAGACAGGGCATGACCTCGGGTCTGATCCTACCTGCATCTTCATCCTCGTGACATGCCCCTGAAGTGAACAGAGACTTGAGCTGGCTCCGCAATACTTTTGAAGAGTTTAGAGGAGCAGTTTGGTCTTGACCTCATCCTTTGGGATGTGGGGGTGAGGTTTAGGGAATTGGGGCCTGAAATTAGGGGAGTCTTGTGGTTAGAAGAGCTGAACTCAAGTCAAATCCTAGGCTTTGTTTTCCAGAGGTGTTCCTGTTTTGCTGGCCTATCTTGGGCAAGTCTTCTCTACCCATGCCCCTTGGCTTTTCCCTTGCATTGAAAATGCAGTTATTTCCATGTCAAAGGTGTGTTAAGAGGTTGGCTGGGTTTCCTCAAGCCTGCTGGGGTCCCTGGAGGCTGGAGCTGGGGGAGAGTACAACTTATTTTTTAGGAGATCGATATGGTGCTGAGCTAACGCTAACCTGCTGTCCTAAGATCTATCACCTCCTATGATGGCTTGGCAGCTTGCTGGCTGAAAACCTTTAGCCTTGCAAAGACTTTGGGGGCATTTGCTCTAGTTTTCTATTAGTCTCAAGTGGGGCAAGAGACAAGGTCTTTTCAAGAACATCAGTGGCTCTGCAATGTTCACTCCTTAAGGTGTGAGAACTAGGTGTATTCAACCCCAGAAGTTGAGTAAAGTCCCTCTATGCTGTCTTTTCCTTGAACACTCACCTGGTTCTTTAAAAGGATCTGGCTTTATATTCTGTCTGGCTGCAGGATACATTTGACACTCTCCACCTCTCTCAGGGTTGCAGTGGACTGCAGCTGGATTTCTCAGTTTGGTGGGAGAAGGTCTTGAGTGCACAGGGCAAGCTCTGCTCTCCGAGTGCTGAGATTGTGCAGTGCCACCAGGAGCCACTTTCAAGCTGGTGAAACAGGAACCCATGATGCTTTCTGTTTGGCTCTTCCCTGTACATGCTGCCTCCTCCTTTCTCTTATTGAGAAGAGAGTCTGACTATACACTCTGGGCTAAAAATAAATAAACAGAAGTAAAGCAAGACCAAGTTGTGAGAGTCAGGGCTGGAAGAGGAACATGCACTAGGAGCTCTTAGCTACGCACCAGTGCAGAGCTGTTCTGCAGCATTCCCTCATGAATCCACTGTTTCCAAGCTTTCAGCATGACCTTTGCATGCGTCTCCACACATCTCCATGGTGGTATCTTTTGCTCAGTTTCCTTGCTCTGCTTGTAATTATTCCTCCTTAACTGAAACTTTTAGGGTTTTATACCTTTAGCTTTTATATAGCTCAGTATGTGACTATGTTCTGCCTGTGCCGGGCCAGTCTGTGTGCCTGGGGCTTGCTGTTGCTTCTCTGCATAATATACTCTCTGTATTCATAGCTTTTACTCCCTCTTCCACCCTTTCATCTTTCCCCATGTGAATCTTAAGGCTGAAGGTGGGGGGAAGGGATCGCATCTCGCTGTTGTGGACATTAACTGGAAAGGAGCTCCAGAGATCTGTGCTGCAGCACAAGCCTTGCCCTGGGAGGCTGCACCAGAGAACTAGCGATATGGGTTGTTTCAGACAAAATTTGTCTCTTTGGTGCAGGCTCACCATGGTGAGGTGGGTATGATGAGTGAGCTGCTAGCACCTAGGAAACTGTCCTCAGTGGAGAGTGCACCTCACCAGTCAGAAATCCCCTGCTTTACTTCAAGACTATCTTTTCCCTGAGCATCTTTTTACCAAGAGATACTCCCACACAATTGTTCCCCTAACTGCTGTGTAGGGAGATTATTTATGGCTCAAGCTGTGCTGAGGCCCCACCTCCCACATCCCCAGGACAGGTTTTTATCACACTGGCACTTCTGCCTTCATCTTGGCTGAGCAATGGGGGTGCAGGGAGAGGCCTGCTTGCTGTGTGAGTGCTGCCTGGGGCTGGGAGAGAGTCTGAGGGGATTTCTGAAACAGCAGGTGCTCCTGGGGCATTACGGAAATATTTTGTTACAGATCGCTCTGAGGCCTGGCACACAGCTTTCACTACCTCCTCTCCATGTCTCTCCTCTTTCAACTCCCCCCCTGCAAAGGGAGCAGTCTCTCATCAGGAGCTGGGACCCTGGGGCGGGTGGGTGGCAGCTATCCATCACATAGACTGTGGTCTGCACTGGCTAGTCTCTCTTAGTTTTGCAGACTAAGTCCTCTTTCAGAGTGCCCTTCACCCTGAAAGGTCCTGCCGTGGTCCTATGCGGGGGAACTGCTGCAAGGCACAGGCTGGCACAGCTGTGCTCTCCCCTGATCCAGGTCTGGGCAGAAGCCTGAGGTGCAGGGACCAGGGCAGGCAGGATCTCCAGCACTGCCTTTTTGCCCCGAGTAAGCTGTAAAACAGCGTTTGTATAACAGACTGTCAAGGAAGGGTATTTTCACCATTTATCCCTAACCACTAGCCTGGTGGAATAACAGAGAAGTGTAACAGCCCATTAAAGACTTGGTTTGTACTGCAGTGGCTTTTTTAATGTACAGCTAGGATGTGGTTGCGTGTCTGCACCAGAGGCAGAAGGCATTAATTAGAGCCATGTAGTTAAGTCTAGGTCCTGAGGGAACAACATGCAACCTAATTGGTTGCCCCAGAGCCCTCAATGCAGAGACAAAGGGAGTTTGGCTTCCCTTGCTCTCACTGGGACTCATCTCCTGCAGGCTGGAGATGCTATTTTCATGGTGCTTCCAGCGAGCTGGGTGAGGAGCACCCATCTGCTGGGAGAGTGACTGTCCCCACTTGCATTGCAGAGTTATGCTGAGCCCTGAGGCCAAAGCACAGCCCCACCGACTCTGGCAGCAGTGAGGCAGAATATGGCCCTTATGCCCTTTGCAGTGCCCTAAGCACAAGCTGCACCAAAGGAAATGGCTCTGACAGCCCTGCTGCACTCAGGGGAGCAACACTGAGGTGCACCAGGGTGTTTAATCCAAGTAAACTGCAGCTGCAGGAAAAGCACCTCTCTAGAGACTGAGCTGTGCCTCAGGACAGGCTGGGCTCCTGTCTACCCCCTCTCCATCCAAATAGCATCTAGACCTGGACAGTTGCTGGGACACACTTCTTCCAAGAAAGAAGTCCATTACTGGGTGCCCTGATGACACCCACGTTCTTCTGGCCTCAAGAGAGAGAGCTGTGTTGCAGGCTTGTGCAGATGAGCAAGGGCAATGCTGGCAATACTTTGAACTAACTTGTGGAAGCTGCCTGTGGCTGGGCTTGAGGAACTGACAGAGCCCAGGAGGCTGAAAGGGATGATGTGGAGCCAGGTAGATTCACATGCTGGAAGGATGAGATTCCTGCAGGCAAGGACTGGAGGTGCTGAAGTGCTCAGGAGACAGTGAAGAGGGTTCCCAGCGCACTGTACTCCTGGCTCTCTAGCTAAGCCTGCTGGGTTTGGGCAGTGGGGTAGAGCATGAGGTACATTCTTTGTTCCCTTCTGTCATCTTCCAGAGGGGTTTCCTGATCCCTCCTGCCCCATCAGCTGAAGGGACCAGGGGAGACATGGCTAGATCCTGATCTCTGGGTCTTATGTCAGTGCTGGTCAGACCCACGTATGTGGGCACATCCTTCAGGTGGGAAGGCAAGCGGAGTGAGGAGCAGAGTGTGGCAGGGAGAGCAACAGCTACTGTGGAGGAAACACGCATGGTTTGGAAGAAAATGTGTTTTCTGTGGATGGCCTGGACCTTCAGCCAGGGTGTCAGGAGAGGACCTCTCCCTTGTCCTCTGCAGCTCTCAGCAGGGTTGCCTGCAGGTGCTGGGAAGGCCTGGATGTGCCTGGTCCTGGTACAGACATACTGGGAATGCTTTGAGCTCTTCCACTTGGTTAAATTTGTCGCTCTGGCTGCAGCTTAGAGAAAAACCTTCCCCCTCCCCACCCTCCTGCCATCAAGAAGCTGCTGAAGGAATCAGGTCGTTGATCCTGCAGCAGTGAGGCCCCTAATTAGCCCAGCTTCTTGGAGTCTGCCAGGAAAGCTGGCTGCATGTGAGGCAGCTCAGGGACCCATGGTCCCTGCCGTGGGGGAGAGGGGACCTGTGCAGGCAGGAGCCGGGAGAAAGAGGGAGAAAATGACAGTGCCTCAATGCATTAAATATGAGGAGATCCTGCCCAGCCGGCTTCCTTCACCCCACATCCCTGTGCCTGGGAGGGGAGAAGGGGACACACATTTTGGATGACAGCAAGGGTACGTGGGCATGGAGCTGGCAGGCAGGGAAAGCAGCAAGGGGGGGCAGCTGTCCCCCAGTTCCTCTTGCAGGCACGGTGCGCACGTGAAGCCCCATCTCCCCTGGGCCTCTCCCCTCGCACACTTCTAATAACGATTGCAGGGCTGGGTAATAAATGGCTGTTTAATAGCGAATCGATCTGGCAGTCTGGGTGGGCAGGGAGTGCTGCCTGCCAGCCCCAGCAGCTGCTGCGTGCAGACCCAGCATGGTGGCAGCACGATGGGTGGA
>NW_010404351.1:0-367 GCF_000710305.1 Buceros rhinoceros silvestris | reverse complement strand
CCCTGCCACAGCACCCCTGGCCTTGACACCTGGCTGCCCCACATCAGCTCTGCTCACAGATGCCCCTGGTGCCGGCAGAGCCCCTGTCTCTGGGCAGGATGCGGGTTTTCCCCTTGTAGCACGAAGTGGTTTCCTAAGACTGGGGTGGCATTTCCCAACCCTGATGTGGCTGGTGACACAGTGATGTCAAGTCCCTGGTGGCCTGGGACTTAGCACCTGTGGCCATGGTGTGCTTAGGGTGAGGACCTGCAGAGAGGTGAGTCTCCGGCATAGGGCCTGTGCTCTAGTGCAAGGGCCAACAGCCCGCTGGGGGTGGCCGGTGGCCCAGGCCACACAGCAGCTTTTGTCCTTTGGTCCTCATGGTCCT
>NW_010404350.1:5019-10465 GCF_000710305.1 Buceros rhinoceros silvestris | reverse complement strand
CTATGATCTCACCTCCTGAAAAGAGTAGGTGGGAAGACACACTGAAAAGGAAAAATCTCTATCAGCTTGTTCACATAGAATCAAACTTAAGAACCAAACAGAAATAAAGCTTATGCGTATACATTTTTTTTATGAAAGAACAAATTTCAAAACTGAAGATGTGTAACCACCAATCTAGGTGTAATATTCTGAATATTAGTCAACGTCAGTTTTGAAGGTCTGTATGAGATAAAGTCTACATGGATTAAGTCATATAAAATCCATGCCTGATGTTACTAATTCATGCTTCTTTTAAGGAACTTCTCTTGGAATCAATAAGAATGAAGCATGTTTCAGGAGTTATGCACTGGCATCTTCAGTCACTCAACTGATTTGCTTCATGCCTGAAAGATGACTGATTTCTAAACATTGGGTGTGATAACAGAAGTATATCTCAGGCAAGCAATTCCATTTAAATTGATAGATATGTTTACAACTGCTTAACATTCAAGTGAGAAATTCCCCAAGTGAAAGCTAGACAATTTATGGGTAGTTACTATCATTCAGCACTTTGTCCTTGAATATCTGAGACAATAAAGTGGTATAAAGCCCAGTGACAGTAGACAGAAGTTGAAAGCAGACTCAGGTTATTTTATTGTGATTTTTTTTCTGATTACTTTTTGGTTTAATTTCCAGTGAAGATAATTTGTTCTGTGTAGTGTTTATGGACACAGAACTTTTCATTTGTTTCTGTGCTCATTGTTAATAATACTTCAGGGAGACTCCTACCTCAGTATAACTAAGAACTCTGTTTCCTCTGCTGCTACACCAGTTTTGCTGAATCAAACAGAAGAGTTACAATCAAAATTTGCAAAAATATAAACACAACTCCCCCCTGAGTTGTGTGTCCAGTTTTGGACTCCCCATTAGAAGAAGGATACTATAAAGAAACTGGAGCGAGCCTGACAGAACCAAGTTAGTTCGGGCTGGAGCATATCACACATAAGGGGAAGCCAAGAGACTTGTTTTCTACCAAGCTGGAAAGGAGAAAGCTATACTTGTACCTAATTACCACTTTCCATTATGCAACGGATCATTACAGAGATGGACTCAAACTCTTCTCAGAGTGGTCACAAGTTGCAAGAGGGGAAATTCCAAGTGGGCATAAGGTTCTTCACAGTGATAATAGTTAAGCTTTTGAACAGGTGCCCAGATGGATTGTGGGATCTCCACCTTCGGACATTTTCAAAGCTCTACTGAACAACGGCCTGAGCAACGTGATCCAACCTTGAAGCTAGACCTGCTTTCTCAGCAGACTGGACCAGATGACCTACAGAGACCCCTTCTGTTTTAAATATTCTAATTTGTTGGCAGTAGGCATGATTCACATACAATCATCAGCAGAAGGAAAAAATGAGCAGTCCTTATCAGTCTCTGAAAACATGCTGCCAACTCTACTTCAGAGTAGTCTCAAGGCATCAGTTTTATAACCACCAATATGACAATCTCCCTCAGGGAAGTCAGAGTGCTCTGATTGCTTTTGTGTTACTACAAACTTCATTAAGAAAAAGAAATAGTAACAACCTTATTCTCAAGTTTCTGACATTGGCAGGTATTACAGACAACGTGGAAATCTTGTCTCTGCAACTGGTAAATGAAGCCTATCCGGAACACCAAAAGCCACACAGCCAATGACAAATATGAAGTCTAGGTAAAAAGATTTGCTTGCTCTTACACCTAATTCCTACTACAAGACATACTTCTCAGTCTTCAAAAGGATTAAAAAGATCATTTAAGTAGATGCATTTAAGCCATCTGTAATTTTTATTATTGTATTTTTTTGAAATGAAAGAGTTCAAAGTAAAGGTTTTTACTAAGTTTACAATATGAATAAATAAAACATGTCTAAATAGTTAAATGCAAAAAAAAAAAGGACTTATGAAGGAAGGACTAGATTCTGTGAGTGTTTATACATAGATAAGAAAAAATCCTGGGATCCAGAAACAAATTTCAGCATTAAAAACTAACTACTTGGATTTTGTTAGTTTATTTCAGGTTTGTATTATTATTTTAACTTAAGTTCTGACATTTTCATTTTAAATGACTGGTTGTTATCAGGTATGTGGTTGGAACAAATATTCAATAACTATTAAAATACTAGACTAATGAAAAAAACAGAAAATACCAGTATCTTTCATCTTGGGATAGTCAGCCATTTCCTCATCTCAGTTCTTACTGACCTGAAATATTTTACCAATGCCCCTCACTTTTCTTCTTTCTATCTCTGAAAACCCTAATTCATAGTTATTAAAAAAAAAAAAGGCAGCAAGTACAGTCTAAAGCAGCCTCCAGACATGATATTTAAGGTAAAAAGTAGGAACAACTTCGTTTGCAGGATCTGGAAAACAAGTTTTCAGGGATGATTTGTCCTTACAGAGACTTAGTATTTAGGTATCTTCTATCACTTGGAGCTCAGATTAAAGTTTCTTTTAAAACAAACATGTATCTCACTATTACATTCTTTTTATGCCTTTGCCAGATATATGGAACAAATTTAATTTGGTAATGCCTCATCTTCCAAATCACCAATTTCCAAATGTACTTATAACTGTGCTTTTGAGAGCTTAGTGCAAGCAAGTTTCCTTAGAAATTTCAAAAGGGCTTTCCTAAAAAAAATTAAGGCATAATACAATTCCTTATTTTAAGTAAAATCTCTAAACACATTTAGAATTCCACCATAAGCACTGCAGAAGATGTGGCACAAAGATAGTCTAAATCAAAGCTATCAAACTCTAACTTATAATAAGCAGCCTTCTTGTGCAATTTAAGTAAAAATAAACATGAACAACTAACAGTCATTCGGGATTGAACATTAACGAAGCTATTCAGTTTTTATTAACTTTCAGTAAGAACTGCTAGCATTACTGCTCCAGTTTCTCAGTCTAGGGGAAATGTTAAACTACATTTTTTTCAAACTGCCATCCAAAAAAAAGTGTCCCATTACTATTTATAGATTCTACTGGCCTCTTGCACTGAAATCACCCACATTAGCAATAGCACAGCTGTGATGAAGGGTGCCTGCAGGTAAGCCAACACACTACTTTCCACCACATGTCACGAATATATCCAGGTCAGAATGGATAATTGTTCATACAAATATTTTTACTAAATTTTCTGTAAAAATAAGCAGCAGAAAAAATGTAAAGTGAATCCAGTTTGTATATTAATTTGTACAAATTAATATACAATATATTAATTCGTATATTTGTATGTTACAGATGCTAATTCTTAGGACAAACAGTACAAGACAAGAAACTAAAATCTGCAGCAATCAGAATATTATCCCAAAGGCTATCAGATCTGTCAAAAAAAACATACGTGATTGCCATTAAGCTTACAAATAGCTGAGCTATTTCTTATTTGCACAAAGAAAAAACATTTTCAGTGTTATTCTTTAATAAATTAACACAAAAAAAATTGACATATTAGAACTGAAAATGGAACAAATCCAAACCACTAAGATTTTCTACTTAATTCATCATCATAACACTAATATTTGAAGTAATAATTTGAAGTATAAGAGTAACCTTGATCTGTTGGTAGACTAAAGCAATGCTTAACTGTTAGTAAACTATAAAAGAGGGCTGTTGTTTATTTTCTGGTTTTGATAGAGTAAGAGTTCATGCTGCTTCTTAAAGAATCAGTTGGCTTTGCACAAAAAGAAAAACCCCAAGAATATATATTAAAAATGAAAAGGAAGAGAAGAGAGCACAAAAAAAATAATAAAAAGAAACCAAGAGATGACTCAAGCATTAATAAAGTAATAAAAAAAAATTAAGCAAATCACATGCATATAATGGTTTGCAGAGGCTGGCACGTTTGACTGAAGAAGGAAACTGTACAAACTAATGTCTGGGCCTCTGAAACCACAGGCGAGATGATGATGTAACCGGACTTAGGGAAGAGTAGTGGTTCAACATTAAAGAAAGCACACTTAAAAAGAAAGAGAAAAAAAAAAAAGATTTTAGAATCCTGAACACTGCATTGCTGGTTTTGGTTTAAACAATGCCCAAGATTATTTTTTCTGAGCGTTCGTAACTGAATTTTCTCCTGACTTTAAGTATGCATGGCAAACAGCCTCAAAATGCTACTGCACTATTTCATTGATACTTTCCTACTTTCTTTTCCCTGGCAATACATAAACAAAAACTGTTCCCTTAGTAAAGTGATTCCAACAGATAAAAGTGCATTTTCAACAGTTTTTTCTTGCAAATGCATGTTGACCTAGAAAAAAAACAACAAATTTTCCTTTTCCTTTTCCTCCAAACATTTTCCTTTGAAGACTGTGGTCTTTCAAATAACAAGGCAATTCTTATTGTCCCACAATGGAAAGGAAAATTGAGTCATAAACTATAGAGTGAAACAAAATTCAAGCACAGTTCAGAACTCCATAAGCCAAAGAACCTCACTACTGAATGAAGACTAATGAAGACATTTTGAAATAAATATTTTTGCCTAAGAAAAGCTAAACTTCAGGTATTGCCTACTCTACTATAAAAACTCAAGCAAAATTATTGTTCAGTATTATCAGTAACAATACAACTATCAGAATATAAGCTTTAACACATTATAACATTCAGAGTCATAACAGTTTTGATTCAATGATGAATGATTTTATAAATCAATTTTAGCATTAAAGATATTCAGCTATTTGGAGATAACTGTATGTCTAAGTACCATTGATTTTAATAGCATTTAACTTCTTTCAAGTAGTTAAAAATATCTAGAAACCAAAACTAAAATCTACCTAATGGAGCAAATCAACGTATAAAATTTTTGTATCAGCCAACACTGAAATAAAGGAAAACATTGAAACAATGCCCATTCCTGTTCATTAGAGCACTGTATAGGTGAATTATTTAGCTGGAAATCCTTTCCATACTCTAGCAAAAGACTCTAAAAGGGTTGGGGGGAAGTCAGTCTGTTGCTAGTTAACTCTCATACTCTTGAGTTTTTGTTGACGATAATTCAATCCATACCATGTAACAAGACTTTTAACCCTTCTCTTTCCAAGCACAGTCAAAAATAAAATAAAGATTTTTTTTTCTGCAGTCACCACTAAACCCAGAAATATTTAAAAGTAAATGAGTTACCCTGAAGCTATATGATATAAAAAGTCAGTTAAGCAAAGAAATCCCTTTTGGGTAAAAGTAGAATATAACAAAAGTTTTTGAAGTATTAAAATGCTTTAAAGAATTATGCATTAAAGCATTAAACTTATCCTAGTGAAGCTTCAAATTCACTGGCTCTTCATTTCACTGTCAATTACCCTCCTACTTTACATTGGACTTCTAAGGAGAAAATAAAGGGGGGAGGGGATGGAAATCAAGAATATGAAATTTTAAAAAGCTAGGTATATTTTTACTTCCAAGTAACAATTTGAGAAAGACGAAGAATCCAGCTGAGA
>NW_010404350.1:0-4908 GCF_000710305.1 Buceros rhinoceros silvestris | reverse complement strand
CCCTACAGTGCAAAACACATTAGACTGCAACAGGCTGAAGAATAACTTGCAGAATCATGTCTGACCCATCCGCGGGTTTAAGCTAATGACTTAGAAAGAAGCTGGTATCTAAAGTAGTATGTCCCAACTCGCTACAAGTTTGGAATATGAGCAGTAAGTTTGGTAAATAAACAAACATTATGCAGAAATTCAGCTTCCTCCAGTATGGAATATTCTCTCCCACTACAACCAGTACTAACCGCAACAATGTGGGCCTAAGCTGAGCAAAGAGAAAGGCATTTTGGAAAATCCACCTGGTTGTGGGCATTCAACCCGCACAATGAACGAAGAGGCCTTCTACATCAGTCTTAAATTCTTGCCTTGCAAACTCCTAAAATACAAGCATTATTTGACTATTATTTGGAGGAGAAAAACAAAAACGGTGCCAAAATCACTGCCTTACACATTAACACAAAAATGAGGGCAAAATTTAAGAGTATCTCCACAGATACTAATTCATGAGTGTCCCCAACTTTATGCAAACTAAACAGGGGAATAAGATTTTCATTAGGTTCACCCCTTCATGGAACTATATAGGAAATACTTTCCTAAGACAATGAAGTAAGCTTATATTTTAGACAAAAAAATAATTAGAATTAGATTTCCATCCATATGCAACAAGAGGTAAGAGTAGCAGTGCTATTTTAGAAGTTAAAAATGAAACCTTACCATACATCAAACTCTCAGGGATTATTCCATGTTGGTATTTAGAAAATTAAAACATCAATCACCTTTAAAACAGTGAGACAAACACTTGCCAGCTCTCCTCCAAGTAATACAATGAAAGCTTTTTTTGACCTTGTGTTACTCTGATTACTCACAAGATCAACAACGTACCATTCTGCTACTGGTTTGGCAATGCTCTCAAAAATGACATCTTGTTTTGCCTCTTGATCAAAAATTTTCTGAAATCTGAAAATAATATGCAAATAATAATTGCTTAGAATCTTAAAACACTATTTGATTCAGACATTTTTTTTGTAACCTTGTTTTTGTAACTGTCAATGCTTACATCATTAGGCTTACATAACTTAGCACAATGTTTTCCCTGTAGTTTCAACCACAGCGTGCCATTGTGCTATTGTACATAAATAGGCTGTACATAGTGCTGCTTTGACAAGAGCTGTACAATAAAATCCTCTCATAAAATGATGTCCTAATGGCTTAGAAAAAAAAATGTATTTCAAATCTATCAAGACAATCAGTGTTTGTAACTGATACAACACTGAAACCTGGATAATAGATTACACTATAGTCAAACACAGCATCCCACCAGTTCAGGCAGGCTCACATTTTTTAATAACTACTTCCCTCATTCTGCTGCACAGTTACTCTAAGTCACAAGGAGATATTTAATTAAATATAAGTTTTGTCACTTCCTATATAAAATATTTGCAGTTGTCTTAGAGAATCACAGAATACTTGAGATTGGAAAGGACCACCTGCTCCAATCCCCATGCTCAAAGGCAAGTCAGCTAGAGATCCGTCCAGTCAGGTTTTGAGTATATTCCTCCAAAACCTCACTGAGCAATCTGTTCTAGTAGTTGATCACCCACAGCAATTTTTTTTTTATATTTCCTGGATTTCAATTTGTGCCCATAAACTCTCATCCTGTCACTGGGCACCACTGAGAAGCATCAGGCTTCATCTTCTTTATTCCCCAGCTCCTCATCAGGAGTTTGATAAAATCCTCTTGAGACTTCTCCAGGATAAACAACCCCAGGTCCCTCAGCCTCTCATCACATGTCAGTTGCCCCAGTCCCTTAATCATCTTTATTTCCCTTTGCTGGAGCTCCAGATGTGACCTCACTGGTGATTAGACAGGAAGGAGCAACTCCCTTGACCAGCTGGCAATGCTCTTTCTAATGCAGACCAGAAGCTGTTGGTCTTCTTTGCTGCAAATGGTGTAACTGCTGACTCATGTTCAACTTTTTGTCTACCAGGACTCCAAGTCCTTTTCTGCAAACCTGCTTTCACAGGAACAGGAACAAGTTCCTCAGGAACAGGACTTGGTATTTCACTTTTCTGAACTTAGGAGATTAGATTCTTAGGGGCCCATTTCTCCAGCCTCTTGAGGTCCCTCTGAACAGCAGCACAACTATCCGGCGCATTAACCATCCTTCCCGGTTTCATACTGTCTGTGAACTTGCTGAAGCTTCATTCAGTCCCATCATGCAGGTCATTAACATTAAACAGTACTGGATCCCAGCACTGACTACACTAGTGACCGGCCTCCAGCTGAACTTTATACCCCTGATGACAACTCTCTGAGCTCAGCAACTGAGTTTATTTTCAACACCTCTCACTGTGCACTTATCTAGGCTTTCCTGATCCAATTCCTCAGACAACCTTCCTGGGGCCACTTGATGCTGCTCCCACCTCTTGTACACTTTCTTTTTATGTTTGCATTTAGTCAGGAGCTGTTTCCTCATCCATGCAGGCCTCCAGCTGCCTTTGCATCATTTCCCGTTCATCTAGATAGATGGACTGCTCTTGAGCTTGGAAGAGGTGATCCTTGAAAATCTTGAAAATTGAGGCTCTTCTGGACTTCTCTCCAGAGCAGTGTCCCATGGAATTCTTTCAAGCAGGTCCCTAAACAGGCCAAAGTCCGCTCTCCTGAAGTGCAGGGTTGTGACCTTGCTTTCTTCCTTGCACCCTTGTCTCAGTACTCACTCTCTCATGGCAACTGCAGCCAAGGCTATTCCCAGGTTTAATATACCTGATCAGTTCTTCCACGTTTGCAAATACGAGGTGCAGCAGAGCTTCTCCCCTCATCAGTTTTTTAATTGTAGGTTAGGAAGTTGTCATCCATACACTTTAGAAACCCCCTGGACTGCTTATGCCCTACTGCATTACAGGGTATATAGAAAGGTACTATGGACCTCAAGGGATTATGCAGCGTGACAACATTACAGACAAATGTGATACACAAAACACAGATGCATATATTCTATCCTGCTAATGCTTAATCAGTCAGGTAATTCAAACAGTCGTGTTTGATTCTAATATAAGAGAGTAAGAACAAAGGAGAATAATATTTGAGGTGACCAGGATAGACAGACTACATGAAAGCATGAGTTCTATGAAAGAAAAATAAATGCATATTCCATATTTTTGCATTGTCTTAAGTATAATAAGGCATACTGTTTCTCAAAATCCATCTCTACAGACTTCTTAACAATAAAGTAAGAAAAAAATATCTGCATTCATTATAGCTGGCTTGGACATCTGCAACTTAAGCTAGTTTCGCATATTAATCTAGTTGGACCGGGCAGCTCCTCTCTTCCCAAGAACAGATTTTCTTAGCTGAAGCAAAACGACATTGGTCTGTGCTGCAGATGTTTATCTGAGGCTCTCTTTTCTAACAGCATAGAGCAACAAATTTACCTCTTCATTAGAGGTATAAATTGAGCTTTTTTCATCATCATCATTTTAGTGCTTTCTTCAAGTTTTATGCTTAAAAGATAAAAATTTTTGATTACTGTTGCTGGTACTTTTAGTTTCTAAAAAATATTTACATTCTACAACCATGGCTTTTTTTATTTCAGCAATCTCTGGCTTTCTTTACCATGTTTTGGTTTTGCCTGAAACAGCTTCTAAACAGAGTGTTTTACATCAAGACATCTTTAGCCAGCCTAAGCCAACTCAGCAGATCACATGAGAACACACAGTCCTGCATTCAATTTTCATACACAAATTCAAAATAAACTGTAAAAATGGAAGAACTGATAAATGAGGATGCAGTCTCTAAGATGAGACTTTGAAATGTATAATGACTTGCCATGGACAAACAAAAATCCCACAAATTTATCTAATGCTATCAAACGTATTCAGGTGAATTCATTCCTCTTCTTTAGGGAGCTGTAAAAAACAAACCTAATTTTAAGAATAGGCTTTTCCTGATTCTATAGTGATATCAAAGATTAAAGACATAAGATATAAAGATAAGGCTTTTACTTACTTGAACTTGTAGCTCTCTCGCTTATTATTGACAAACCCATCTGCTAAATCATGTGGCACGATAATCTCCAGACTGGACAGAGTTTTCTCACCATTGTCAACTGAATAAATCTAATAAGCATGGATATGAATTAACAAATTAATTTTACCAATAGAACAGCATAGCCCTTAGGTATAACGCTTATGTGTGCCTGAAGAAAAACTTTGTACAAATTTAACTTAATACATGAGCAGTTCCTCCTTCAGTTATTACACAACAAAACAAGCACATACTAACGTTACCCTGTTTGTTACCATGCAAACACTACAATAAATCTTGAAACAGAAACATAGCCTTTTTGACGTAATTTACTTCCTAAAACACTTTAATATCTGAGATGTTATAAAAAACAAAGCACGGCACCAAATACACCCCCTCCAAAAACCATGGAAATTAGGAAACACCACAACAGAATGAGTGGAGATGGTTTAAAACAACATGACAATGAAGAGACCTAAATACGTGATTTCTGAAGAACACTTTCATTATCTTTATTATCCCTTGTAACGACAGCTAAAGACTGGCAGCCACATTCCTCTGCAACGTTCAGAACAGTGTTGAACTGCACAAACCCAGTTATCATCATAGAATACCTTTCTTTGGAGGCCTTTCTCTAACAACTAAGCAAGAAAGAAGTTCCTCGCCACCTCTCCCCATGGTTATGGTCTAAGCTCCGGTACTTAGTGGGGTTTTTTTAAGTTCTTGAAGCTTTAGAGAACAGTGCAGGGCTACAGCTTTCCACTCCCCACCCGACCACTCAGGGCCTCCGGCCCGGGGCGCGCTCACTGTCCTCTCCCTCCCGCCCTCAGGCTGCTCCGCCGCCCAGGCCCCCGGGACGCCCTTCGGCTCGGCCCAGCCGCCCTACTCCA
>NW_010404349.1:17863-18067 GCF_000710305.1 Buceros rhinoceros silvestris | reverse complement strand
TCGGCTGTCGCCGCGGACACTTGCTGCCACCTGGCGGGGCCCTGGGGTGGGGACCAGCAGCGCCGGGGACACTGCGCAGACGGGGACAGGCTGTCCCTGAGCACACCGGGGACAGAGCATCCCCCACCGGAGCACCTCACTGGGAACGCAGGGACCCAGCGAGGTGCTGGCTGAGACGGAGCGGGCTGGGGGGACACGGCGGGC
>NW_010404349.1:15838-17626 GCF_000710305.1 Buceros rhinoceros silvestris | reverse complement strand
GGACACAGCGGTGGGGTGATGCGGCTCCCCGTATCACCCGTGACACAACCCTCGCTGGTCACCGTGACCTGGTCCCTTGCTCCCTGGCAGGCACAAAAGGTGAATTAGGATTTCATCCACCTGCCAGACCCTTTGGACATACAGTCACCACCACACACCGTGATTGCAAAGGAAAGCGTGAGTCCTACCCTGGTCCCCTTCCTTCTCAACCCTCCCTTCAAACTTGCCTCCTAGGGCAGGTGCACCAGTAAGGGCTGATGAAGCCCACCGCAGCCCATTAACCTTTTCCTGGCTGAGACAAAGGTAATATAACCCACTCTGGTCACGGGTGCCAATGTCTGCAGAACCGTGATGGTTTGACCTTCCAGCTGGTGAACACTGGTGGCCACTTCATCATTCTTGCTCTGCTGTTATTGCTGCTGTTCACCAGCGCTCTGCCCCTGCCTGTGTTTGGTCCTTCAGTCCTCACGGAGGCCATTAATCACCAAAAAATTAGCACAGCTATATTCTTTCAAACAGTGAGTAAGATAGGTCCCAGCTCTGCTCTTTGGGACACTCCTTCCTCCAGACAGGTCCACCTGGGTGGTCTCTGCTTTTTCCTTCTCTCCTCAGGTTGTTTCCATGCTGGTCTTGTGGTCGGGGAGGCTCCACATTCTCCAGCTGAACTGGTGGTTTCCCAGGTGTTTCAAATGGCTTGTGTGGGAGCAGGAGAACCCCTCTCCACCAGCTGTTAAAGACAGGGGACACACCCAGGGTCCACCTGCACGGTCCTGCTGTTCACTCCTCCATGCTGAGGGCAGCTCCTTTGTGCCTCCTCCAATGTCCAGCCCCATGTCCATGCTCCTTCCTCACCCAATGCCCACCCATGCCCAGGACTAGGAGTGAGGTGGTGTTGAGGTAGATGGTGAAGGTCTTTTCTGAGCAGTATCAATTCACTACAGCAAGAGGAGGGAGGAGGGAAATCACATTGCTTATGCCTATGGTAGTGTCACAGAGCATCCAGTGAACTCAGACTCCCCGTGGTGCTTTGTCGGGATCTCAGGCCCTGGACAGACATCCCTGGGAGGTCACAAGGATACAGGATACAGCTGCAGGCATTCAAAGGAGGCAGTGAAAGAAAACTGTGAGTAAAGCTGATTCCTTCATCTTCTTCAGTGACAGGAGACCAAACCTTCTGCCCCAGACTCAGGGCCGTGTGTGGGTACCAGGGGCCTGTCCACAGTCACCCTTGACTCAAAGCAGCAGTTGCCTGATCCGAGCAGTGCTCGTGGGCTCTGTGGCCCCCAACAAGCCCACCCTGGGGTTTGGAAAACTGACAAAGACAGGCAAGAGGGACCTGTGGTCAGGGCAGGGCACGTTTCTGTTCAAATCTTAGCTCTGCGCCAAATGGCACGAGAAAGCCCCTTAATCTGGGTTAAATAAATAAATTAAAAAATGAAACCCAAGGTTTTTCCTTTTTGTTGCTCCATAGAAGAGAGCAGGGACCTGCTTGGGAGGTGTCGGGTGGGGAGGAAGGGAAAGCTGCTCTGCTGCTGGCTGACCATTGTGTATCCCCTCTGAGGTGGGAGACTGGGTCCTCCCACCACTGTCCCCGTAGCTCTGTCTTCAGTGGGAGCGTGTTTATGCTGCTACAAAAGCATCTGCCCTACCACAGCCCTTTCTGGTAGGAGAGGAGATCACTTTCTAATGAATGTGAAGCTGTTACAGGGTATGGCCAGGACAGGGAAGAGGTCCCATGCTGGGTGGGAGCTGCTGCTGGGGATGAGCAGGGAGCAGCTCTGTGCGGCA
>NW_010404349.1:10088-15697 GCF_000710305.1 Buceros rhinoceros silvestris | reverse complement strand
CGCAGCAGTAGATGGTGCTGTTGCTCTGCCAGGATGGTGCTGGCACGTCCGGTTGTGCAGAAATCCAAACCAACATCTCAGGAGTGCTAGTACATCCCAGGTCTCTGGCAGGCACACCTGCACCCCAAAAAACCTTTTCTAGACCCTCTTCCCCTCTCCTCAGCAGCCACCCTCAGCACCTGCGAAGCAACTGGCAGGCCTTGCTGTCACAGGGTTTATCAGTAGGAAGGCTCTGCTCGTGGGCTGAGCCCTGGGCTGGACCATCATCCCCAGCCCAAGCATCCCAGGACACAGCATCCCTCTCCCAGTTGTTTGTCTATGGCAAATGGAGCTTGCATGGTCCAAAACGTCACCAGGGAGCCCTGATCAAGCCTGGTGGCAGTCGGTGCCCCATTTTTCCATCACCTTCCTCACCTGGGATGCAACTGAAACCTAACCACCATCTGTGGCCTGTGCAGTACCTCTAAAATGTGTGCTCAGCACGGCTGACGCATTGATTTCCCAAGCAACGTCCCAGCAGGGCATCAGTTCCTGGCTGGAGCACCTCTGCATTGGCACCTCCAGTTCACCCAGCCATGCAGGAGGATGGGGAGACCTGTGTCAAACCAGGCTGTGTGCACCATGGGGGAATCCAGCCAGAAAACCTGGCAGGGGGAGGTGGCAGAAGCCCAGCGTTGTTGCAAAAAGGTCTCATGGGCCATGGGGTGAATCTACCACCAGAGTCAGGTCATATCTGTCCTCATGGCACCGAACACAGTAGAGGAAAGATGAAGATATCTCTAGCCTGCAAGAGATAGAAGGAGACAAAGTGTCAGGCAGGGAACATGAGCCCCGACCCTCTGCTCATGGGATAACCTGGGGCAGGTCAAGGCTGTGCCCTCAGCGTTGGTTTAACTGAGCCGATCACGGTGTGAGGATGAGCCGACACTGAGCCATGGCAGGATGCTGCATTTTCCCGGTTCAGCATTTCGGATGTGCACCATGGTCCCTTACCAGCCCATGGGGAAGTGTTCTTCATGTTTGAATTACTACAGGGGGATAGATAACAACTCCATAATTAGGTTTGCACCTTTGAAATCTTATATTTCTTTTGCGGCTTGAATATTTATGCCATCACAGAGCTTAGTGTGTCCCAGTTCTCCACATTATTTATTTATGTTCAACATCGCCTGTAGTTGTTAAATCACAATGTTTTCAATAAAAAAGAGGAAGAATAAAAACCCACCTCAAGCCCAGAAATGTTTGTTCCTCCTCTCCTCCAAGCTTCGAGCCCTTACCTGGGATCCATTCTAGTTAGAAGCCCTGGGGATCTGTTAGCTCCAAAATAATGACGTGCCATACGAATAAGTATCATTTGTTTCTCTAAAGGAGAAAAAGGCTCCTCCAAAACGGGATCTGGGGATTTCCCACTGAAGAGTTTCCAGCCCAGATGACTGTAGAGACAGATTTCAGCCCTGGACAAGCAGAGTGTCCCTGTCGGTACTGCCAGGGCAGGGTTGGGATCTTTGGAGCGTTGCTGGGAAAGCTCTGTCGCACTGGGCCAGTGGGAGGTCAAGTTCCCCCTCCCACAGAGACACCAGTAACCTCAGTATGATAACAACTTCCAGCAACACCAGTTACCATCATGGACCTGGGTATCAGCTTGGGCCGATATGATCCCCTTGGGCTGTGGAGGAGTGGGGGAGTGAAGATGATCGCCTTCGTCCTCATCTGCAGGGCGATAGTATAAACACGGCAGGATGACAGCTAGTGAGAGCCGAGACAGTACTCACACCCCTGGGAGGACACTGGGAGGGCTTCTGTGCGGCGTGGCTCCCACGAGAACAGGAGTGGAAGCAGGTTGTGGTGGAGGCTCAGTGTAGGGATGTTGTAGTCAAGAAGGAGGAGGATCAGCCACGTTGAGTCCAAGACAGATACACCAGGAATGAGGAATGGGCTTGCTTGGTCCTTCGACTCGAACAGATGTAGCTCCAACCGGGGCTGCAGAGGGCTGCTCCATGTCCTGCTCCACGCTCATGGAGTAGAACTCAGCTGCCTTTTTTTGCACAAAGGAAACTTTAATGACTGTGCTGTGAGGTTTCTGCAGTTTCCTAAGTAGACTTGTCTTCCAAGATCCCTTGATCCCCTACTCATCCTGTCCCCCAAGGCAGGAGGCTCACGTGGTCTCACCTTCAGCCACAACCTCTCCTAACCTTCTCATTCACAACTACCATTCGTGCAGGGCACAGTGCAAGCAGCCAGTGAAAATGGAGAGCATTAGTGTTAGGGATGATTTCTGTTTGGAAATACTTTGTACATGGATTCAGGATTAAAATAAATCTATGAGACAGTTACCCACTTCAATTAGATGAGGACATTAAAACATATTTACTCATTGCCTGCTCTTGGCTAAGTGGGCTGCAGAAGGACGTGGCTTCTTCAAAGCATCTCATGTATTTATCTTTTTAATCACTTTTTTAAGCATACATGGTTTAGGGCTTTATTGATTGAACAGAGCTTTGAATAATCAATATGGCTTTAAGAATTCACTGGGAATGACAGAATCGCAATTAAGTAGAGTATGTGGGGAGAGTGTTAACCCATCTCATTAATTAATGAGGTCACTTCTTCAAGTGTTTCATAGGAGCCTTTAGGAAGAAGGTGGCAATTTATTGCAATCCCTGGAGATGTTATGTCTCCTTCCTCTTGCAAAGTTATCTCAGTCTCCCTGCCCTGTGCTGGTGACCTTCGTGTATCCTCCTGCAGCTTCTTTGTGCAACACAGAACAGGACCAGAGTTGAAAGGAACTGCAGCCTGTCCTGGCATCAGGGACTTTTCTTTTGTGCCAGCCAAATCCCTGGCCCTGGGTACACACCCCACGGGGCAGCATTGATGGAGCCAGCCTTTGTCCTTTCACCTCGGTCTAGGGAGATCCCTGCTGGGCCAGGGAGAGGCTGCTGGCACCTCTGCAAGGTGTGTGAGTTGTGATCTCCAAAGGGCTCAAGCGTTTCAGGTTATGTCTGTTTATTCACGTGATTGTTTGGAAAAAAGTAGATTCCTGGCCAGTTGGGCAGATCTAGATTCCATAGACCTAGACGGGGATTGTATGAGGGAAAATCTGGTGTGGGAACAGGAAGGATGTCCTTTTCCCTAGCTGGGTGGTCTGATGGGTCATGCCGCACTTGTGAGAGCCTGACACCTGCCTCTGGAGGCAAGCTCTGGAGGAGCATTTCTCACAAACTGTAAGGAACAACCCACTGCAGCTGTTCACAAATCCTTTGCAGATGGACCCTCAGGCAGAAGAACATCTGATGGCTCCTTGAGCCATCTGAGCACTTCGGGAGAAGTGATTCATGCTTACATTTGCTAATAAAAACATGTTAGATCTTTACTTGCCCTTTGCAATCTGTGCGTTGCTCAGGTAGGAAGGGAACTGCTGATAGCTCACAGAAAGGTTTCCAGAGCATGAGCATTCCACGGACACTCAGCGCTTGCTTGTCCAAACATCTTGTCAGAGCCTCATTACCCATCTCCCCCTCACACAGAACTTTGGTCCCCTCCTCATAAAGAGCAAAAAGGGACTTTTTTAGGCTTTCTTAGTGAATTGCTCATGATTAAAGAAATCAGTTTGGAATAGTCTAAGACTTTGAGAAGTCTCTCTGAAATACTGAACAGTACTTAAGAAAGTCAACTGTCCTGAGCTAACGGTGCCACAGAAATGGGGCTGGTCTAAGAATGACAATTAGAAGGAGACAGAGGAAGCAGCAGTGGCTGATGACTCATGAGGAGAAAATGGTTCCAGATGGGCCAGGCCGAGATGGATCAAGCGTCTGGGTCAAGTTGGGCAACTGTCATCGAATGCTTCGTGATGGGGCAGTTCTGTCTGCAAGCCATAGATGTGTGGTGACATGAAGATTTTAGAAAGGAAACTGGCTTGTGATGGGGTTTGAGCAAACTATTTTGAAATCATTGCTGCTTGGTTTCTGCAAACAAGTGGGGATGTTGCTCTGAAATATCACATTGGCAAAAAAAAGTCCATAAAAATGGACCTTTTTTTTTATTCAATCTGATGCAGTGACTGTGGTCCCTGTGGTCAGTGCACAAGGCTTCAGAGGCTTTTCTGGAGAAGTTAGACCCACCATGCATTGACCAGTGTTGCTGGCCTGCTTACTGCCCATCCTGGTTTGAGCTGGAACAGAACTGACTCCGTTCGGTCGTTCCACTGCCCAGCTCGGTCTCTGCTCGGTGACGGCTCTTTCTGAAGTTCACAGCAGGTTCTTGCAGCCAGTGGCTGCTCCTGTCAGTGACAGCGCTGGATGGTCACAGTCACGGCCAGGGGTTGGGGTGCAGAAAGGCTCTGGCATGTACCTGCTGCTGTGCAGACCAAGGTCACTGCTGAGCCCTGTGTCCCACGGTGGGGTCAGTAAGGGAGAGGCTGCACCTGCGGGAAGGAGTGGACAGGACAGGTGACCCCACACTGACCAACCAGGTGTTCCATCCCATAGACGTCATATCTGGTGTAAAGCTGAGGGGTCACAAGAGTCCAGGGTCACTGCTGACCCCTGTGTCCCACACTGGGGTGCAGGAAGGGAGAGGCTGCAGCTGTGGGGAGGAGCCAACAGGACAGGTGACCCCACATTGACCAACCAGGAGTTCAGATGTCATGTTCAGTATAAAGCTGAGGGGTCACAAGGGTTAAGATTCCTCTTCTCCAATGGCTGGTGTCTGAGGAGGACTCTGTCCGTTCTTCCTTCGACCCCAGTCCGTGCATCCCTGAACCCAGTTCCAGCATCCAGCTCCTCCGTCCAGTTCCCGTCTGCTGCTGAGCCCAGCCTGGGCCTTCCCCAGCGCCTGCCCCAGCACCAGTGGTGACGGGGGATTGGGTTTGGTGTTGGTATCGTATTACATAGTTTTATTATTATTATTCTCATTAAAGCAGTTCTAGTTGTCTTTTCCAACCCATCAGTCTCTCTCTCTTATTCCCTTCATCTTCCCCTTTGGGGAGTGCGAGTGGTTCAGAGAGAGCATCTGCCATTGGTTTGTGGTTGGCACAGCCCTAACCTGTGACACTGCCAGGAAGAGAAGACCCAGCCCAGGTCCTACTTGGAATGTTTCTGAAAGCAGACAGAACCATGCACCAGCTATGGGACAATGGCTTGTAGGACACGGTTACGTCAGAGCAGCGATAACTGATTTTCCTCTGATGTATTTTCTTCCCCAGACAGCGCGACTGATGTAACCAGCACAATTTCTAGTGCTTTGGCAGACTGACATAATTAAAACATGAGAGCTGCTGCGGGTTGACACACTTTTAAACGGGAAGGGCCAGCGAGAATCTAGGCAACAATAAAAAATATTTATGTAAATATTTTATTTATTAAAATTCTTCCTGAGTGACTTCCAAGTCCATGGCATTTATTGATGGCCATCAGAGGATTAACAAAATGCAATGGAGATTTTTGTGTATATATTGTGCAGGGACACACTTCCTCCATTTGAGTGACAAGTCGGGTGATAAATAGTGTTAAAAGCATGGGGGTTGTGGAGAATCAATCCGTCTCCTCTGGGAAGTCAGTTGTGTCAAGGAAGGCAGCACCGAAACGAAGGCGAGCAGCAGGCACGGCTGGGCA
>NW_010404349.1:8296-9999 GCF_000710305.1 Buceros rhinoceros silvestris | reverse complement strand
GCACGGCTGGGCAGGGACAGGGTCTCCAGCCCTATTGGTCTGTGGAGAGGGACAGCCTGGCCCAGAGGCAGAGCTGGTGCTGCTGGAGGGTCTTGGCTGGGGAGGTGATTCCCAAGGGGGAGAGCAACAGGCGTCCTCTGCTGCTTGGACTACAGGACAGCTCAGGTTGGGAGAGAGCACCAGCAGCTGGCTGGTAATTCTCTGACTCCCTGCTTCTGACGCTGGCCCTAACTTTACCCTTTCCTGCATCTCTAGAAGATCACTCCCAAGTCTCCATATTTTCCATGTGTTTGCACTGTTTTATCACCTTGGACTTCCACTTCTCTCTGTTTATTTCCTATATTTCTCCCACGCATCAATGAGAATCACGTGGAAACCAGAAGCAGGTCAGTGGGACAAATTAATTCTCTCTGTCCTCTCTGCTAAGACTTTCTGACAAGTGGCTAATCACCGTTGATTCCTCTGGTTCTCCTGGTAATAACATTAGCCACCATCAACTCATCTAGCTCATCTATGAATTTAATACCTAATTCAGCAGCACATGAGAAGAGAACAGGCAGCGATGTTCAGGGAGCAGCAACCCCTTTTTCATGCGCTTGCAGTTCTCTAAAGCAGTTCCCAATGACCTTGTGAAATTAATTTATCAGTTGTGAGAATCTGTTACACCTCCGTCATCAGGTTTTTGCCTGGGGATGAGTAATAGCGATTCCTGCTTTCCGGGAAAGGGCAGGGCAAAGCGACCTTCCTTGCTGACCCAGAAATGTCTAGCTGGGTTCAGGCAACCTCTTACCCCTTGTTCCTCATGTGTGGAGCAGGATGAGTCCGGTTATCTGCCCATCACTACAACTCCCATGCACTGCAAAACCCCTAATTTCTCCACGTATTGGTCCACAACCAACCTCTGCCTGGAGCAGCCTGTGTCCTGGGGAGGGCTGGGGCTGTGCCTGACTTCATGTAGTCAAAGAAGGCACACGGTGGGGCTGAGGTCTGCAGTCTGCACCAGGCATCCCATGCGGGAGGATAAGGCTAAGCCTATTTCAGCTCCAAATGGCTCCATTGTATCTGCTTTACATAAGGAGCTATAAATACACACCCCTGCTCTACCACTTGCTTATGTGCTGGTTTCCTTGTTTGCGTTTTCAATTGTTGTGGCAGCTGCGGCATTTTTAAATTCAATGGTGAGATCTGTGTGACTGGAACGTGCTGGGAGGGTGTCTGACACAAGTCCCTTCGTGCCAGGGAGACAGCTCCCAGCATGGTCAGATTGTGGCCGCTGCCCTTGGGCTTCAAGAGGAGAAGCATTTGGAAGAACAGAAGGAATGGGATCATTCAGCATATGGAACTGCCCCTGTCCCAACGGACCCCTGCTACGGCACCTTTTCTTCCCTTCAGGCATGAGGACCTGCCTGAGACACCTTCCTTAGCTTGCTTCAGGCCCAGGGGCATTTTCATGCTGGTCTTTACAGGACTTTGCTTTGCCAGGCAGGTTCGGTCAGCAGTAGGAGCACTCTGCCTCTGGGGCTGGAACTTGACCTTGGCGTGGTTTTGTTTTGGAGTTGAGGAATGCTGAAGAAGGCCCAGTTCTGCAGAGGAGTTGTGTTTGTAACAGGTACTGATGAGAGAGAAAGTCTCCTACACCACGTTGCCCAGAATCACGGATCCCAGGACATGGAGGCAGCGGGCAGAAGTTCGGCTGGGGGGGG
>NW_010404349.1:0-8165 GCF_000710305.1 Buceros rhinoceros silvestris | reverse complement strand
CGGTTCTGGCCTTCGGAGACTCTCTGCCTTCCACTCTCTGCAATCCACATTGTAACAACTAATTGCGCAGAACCTCCTGCACACTCAGGTGCTGCATGAGGGGAAGGCTGGATGCTGATACCCCATTCCTGGCTTTGCCCTGGTCCTCCACGTAGACTCACACAAGCTGCTCCCGTTCAGCTCTGGCTCAGCGAGCACAGCCGGGAGCTGTCTCCGAGGGGAAATGACCACTGCAGGGACTGGCAGTGAGAGGCCCACATGCCTGTGTAAAATCACAGCAGTGACAGGAATTTGTTTGAGAATGGTGTTAATAGTGGTATCTTTCATAATTAAGACATCAATTAAATTCTTGAAAATTACGTGGAAATACAAAACAGCGCATTAACTGGAAAATTTCCAACCAGTGTAATCCTATGGCCTTGTGATGGGTGGGTTAATTATCCCTCATTAAATAGAGCTGAAATCAATCTCAGTGTCTCTCTGTTGTTTCAGTTTGGCAAAGGCAGCGAGAGTTTAGTGTTTTCCCACATTTTCTGCCTGCTGTACCAGGGGCGGACAGGTGAGGCTCCCAGACATGAACCCCTCACCATGCCCTGTGTCCCCCTCTCTCTTTCCCCAGCCAGTGCTGCTCTGTGGGGGGGCTCCACATCCTTGCCCTGGGAGACAAGAGGCAGGACTGGAGGTTCCATCACATTCGAGGGACGACCAGGCCTGGAGGAATGCAGTGAGTAGCCCCGTTCCCACATGCCCTTGAGGTGCCTGCAGACAGCACTGATGTTGGCATCCACATCTCTCCTTCTGCCCTTTACGGTAAATCACACTCCTGCTCAGGCATGGTCTGGAAGGGACCCTGCAGGGCACCAACCTGGTCCCTTACTTTGAAGTGATCCATCCACTCCAAGTGATCCATCGTTTGAGTAGATGCAGGAGAAATGCAGCACCTCTGGTCAGGAGCTGGAGCTTTCTCCTGTCTCCAGCCTGGCTGCCCCTCTGCCAGCAGAGCACGGAGTCTCTGTTAATCAGCACTCAGCTTTTAGCAATTACATTATTTATTGCACTATGAAAACAGAATAATAATGATAATCACAAGAAAGGAATTAGCCTGGCCAGAATGAGACTGTTAATTTTGCCGTGTCGGGTTTGACAGGATCACTTTCTGGAATCATTTTTCTTGGAATGGTTCTGCCTTGACTAAACTCACTGAAAAGCTGGCTGCACTGGTCCTGCTAAATCATCGTCTCAAGGTCAACACCAAGCTTAACTCCATGGGGAATGCAGTAATGCAGGGTCTGAGGTCAACGGATGAATAAACACTCCTTTCCTTGTTATAAATCTCTTTTATCGCATGTGCTCTGAATGCAGCTGCTTTCCTTTGGCTCCAGTTTGCAATTTATATGCCAGTGTTTTCACTGCTGGAAGAATCGATACACCTGGATGAGACTTGAAATCAGCAGGATCCAGCACTGGCCAGAGGAGAGGGATGGAATTTATTTGGAAGGTGAACTCCCAAGCTTTATCTGCAAATTAAAATTATGTGGAAGAACTTGGGGAGAGGAAGACACACAGCCCCAAGCCACATTCTGGGCCATGGAGACGCTGCTGTCCAGTGGAATCCTGGTTCCCATCCCATCCCATCCCATCCCCTCCAATCCCATCCCATCCCCTCCCATCTCCCTTTGCTGGTTTTCTTGTGGGTCCCCAAAATAAATTTTCCTAGGGCTCAACCCCTCCCTGATTAGCCAGAGGTTGCAGCACCTTTGCTTTAAATCTTTATGAGTTACTGAGTCAGAAAAAAAACCCCATCTGTGTCTGGAGGAGGAAAGACCAGGAAGCATGAAGCTTTCCAAGCCCTTTCAGGCACTGGTCCAGCACCCGTAGCTGTGGCTTCCACCCGAGGCAGTTTTCAGGCTCCAATGAAATCTCCCTCTGAGTGGAAGGCGTTAAACAAGCAGTTCTTAGAAAACTTGAAGGTAGCTTGATTCTTTTAAGTATTTTCAGTGCTGTCACCTCTGGTGATTTTAATTGCTGCTTCTGAGGTGCTGGGAGTTTCTTTCAGTGGTGGGATTAGGCTCTGTTTCGGTTTTAAGCAGTGAGGGTGGAAAATGTCAAATGCTTTGACACTGGAACAGTCACCTGGAGCGGGCTAAAGAGGAGTGTTTTCCCCTGTGTAGCTTTGGAAACTCTAGAATACTCAGTTTTCTGCAGTTTCCACACATCCATCTTTAAAGGTTAAAATTTTCAGCCAGTTATTTCAGTTTTGAGTTAAAGACACTATTATTATTATTATTTTAATTCCAGACTTAAAGCATTGAGTTGTCTAACCTGAACCAAATGCTTGGAGGACAGCAGGGATTGGAAAGGATGTCAGCACGTCATGACCCGGCCCTTCACCATGGCAAGTCCTTCTCTCCATTTGTTCTCAGCTCTCCCAGCCTGTATCTTAGTTTTTTTCAGCTGAAACCCATTGCTTTGTGCCCTGTCCATTATGAACTTGAACCAGCAGGCCTGTTCTCTTTGCAGTTGTACCTGGAGACGTACTGTTTTCATTCAGTCATCCCTACATGAAATGAATCCAATTCACACAGTTGTCTTCCATCCGTCATACTTTCTTGCCTTCCTCTCCTGCCTTGTCTTGAACTCTCCAGTTGCTTCACATTTTTCCTCAGCCACAAACTTGTCCTGCTGCCCCAGCAGGTTTTTACCCACACTGAGGAGGGACCAAGGTTATCTGAACGCCACCAACAGGTGTTGGTGTTGCTGCTTTTCCTTACATACCAGCCAGGTGCTCCTTCTCCTCCAGCAGCAGATGCTGCAACCCACGATCCCTCCCACGCAATTGCCCTCTTACCACCTATAGCCACTGAGCCACTGGCAAAGCCTTCTGCACACTCTTATCTCTGTCAAAATTTGCTGCAGCCTGAACCTAAAACTAGTCTGAAAAATGTTTTTCTTAAAAACAAACGAACAAACAAAAAAAGGAAGATGTTTTGGTGGATCCTGCTTGGATTATCTGACCAAGAATATCTGACCAAGCATTGACCAGGATCTCTGGGCCACTGTCTTCACCCCTAGGACAGGAGAGCTCTTCATGGATGCGTAGTTTGGCTGTGTTGGCTTGGCCTGCTTGGACGTCTCCCAGGACAAGACTGTTCTGAGGACCATGAGTTGCACTTGCTCACCTCTTGCTCAAGGGCTTCCATTGCATGATGCAGCAACAACGATCCCTGAGGCAGGAGAGCCTCTCGCCCACCAAAGGACACACGTAAATCACATACAAAAGTCTCTCCTGATCCACTTCCTGTTTATTCTTCTCTTTCCGGGTTCAGGGTGTGTGAAGAAGTCAGTGTTTAGTCGACGGGATCTGTATACAGAGCTGCCAACCTTCACACAATGACAATTTATCTCCTAAATCAAAACAAGCCACATCATAAATTAAGTGCAGGAGACCCTTACTTTGAGGTTAGTTGTGTGGAGTGAAAGGCAGGCGGCCTTCACTGGGAGACAGAGTCCCCGAGTCCAGGCTAAAAAGGACTAGATTTAGTCTTAACACTTCAGCACCTTCAGAGGACCCAGCAGACCTGTAAAGCGGCAGGTAGCCATGGTGGGGAGATTTTGTTTCATGTCTCAGGGTCTGTGACAAACGTGATAGGACTGGGGCAGATCCTAATTAGTCTTAACCTTCACCTCTGCACGAGACAGCATGGCCATGCTGTAACTGCGACGGGATTGTTTCTGCGGCACTGAGGTCTCGTGTCAAGCTTGAAGCACCGCTGAGATTCCTTGGTCCTGATCTCCCAGCCCCACCTCGTAGCCTGTAAATGAGGTTTGCATCGGTGTTTTTGCTCCTGCAAGTGGATGGTTTCCTCTTCCAGGGGAGGCTATAGCCCAGAGAGCCCAGCCATGACAGCCCAGCTCATCGTGGGGGGTGAGTCCTGTAGCAAAGCCTCACGACTCCGCAGGGGTTATGAGGCTGTGCTCGCCTTCCCACCGCGCGTGGGGAAAGCGAGTTTTTTCAGTTAAACAAAACCAAAATAATTTTAGCTCAACTGTCATTTGGGGGCAGTTAATGAATCATACTTCAGCCCAAATGAAGTTTATGCTCCCACATGGTGGACAGGAGCACACATTATCCTTCTAGCGATGAGTCCTAGGCAGACCACACAAAATTGATTTTTCTTAAGCAAAGCTTTGCTTGCAGTGAGGAAAGTCACGGTGCATAGATCTTGCTATTGGCAGAGCGGGAGCCGGCGTTAGGCTCTTCTGTTTGTGGCGCCTCACTGGTACCACAAAGCAAAGCCTGAAGCAGGAGGAATCTGTCAGTTTTTGACAAGACAGATGGACCGCTGGGAGAGCACAGCAGGGTTACTGGATAAGGACCAGTTTTATGGATGTTGCTGGCTCTCTGAGAAAACAATTTTCCTTCCTTTCCCTGACTTAAGGATTCACGAGTCAGGTCATGTGCTTACCTCCCCCATCTTTACCTCCACCTAGTTATTCATCCTGCATAATGGGAAGTAGCAAG
Organism: Buceros rhinoceros silvestris; assembly: GCF_000710305.1. NCBI lineage: Eukaryota > Metazoa > Chordata > Aves > Bucerotiformes > Bucerotidae > Buceros > Buceros rhinoceros. The sequence continues at coordinate 3,643 of NW_010404349.1, read as the reverse complement.
AAGGTGTTGTCAAAATGTGGGCAATGAGTTCAGTTCCAGCCCCACAAGCAACTTCACAACAATTACTCTGTCAGTGTTCGTCACAGAAAAGGCAAATGTAGCATGAAGCAAAACACCGACCTGTTTGGAAATATGTACTCTGAGAACATGACCCATGACATTTCCCTGACTCCCTGGCAGTCTGGGCCACTGAAAGGGAATCAGGATCTATTTTATTGCATAATCGAATCTAACAGCCGAAGTTCCGAGCTGATATGGAGCAGAGAGTTTTTAATCAAAGTCCTGCAAAAATGTGGGGATGGCAGTAAAAGTGTAATTAACACTTATTTTTATGAAATCAAAGAGAAGTGTTTGCTGAAATTTAAAATAAGCAAAGGTGCACTGTGACTGCGGAAGAAGTGCCATGTTTGATCCATTTTAGTTGTGGTCAATTCCAGTTAACTGACTAGCCAAGGTATTACATTTTGGAAAGAACCTGTACCCCGGTTTCAGAAGTACTTTGGAGAAGCGATGAATCTCCGGAGGAAAATTGTTCAAGTTCTTCAGATCCTTTCCTTTGCATTCAGGAAAACTGTAGCAGCGTGTGCAGTTTTCTCTAATAACTCACAGTAAGGACATGGAGACCTGGACTGGAATATGTCTGAGCTGCCCAGCTGCACATCCTGTGTCCCAGACTTGTGAAAGTCCCGTGTTGAAATGCAGACATTTCCCTTTGTCAGCCTGGATGGTCCTGATTTCTACTGAATTGATGCTCATTGGAGGTTTCATGGCTCCGGGGTCGATGTAGTCCTAACGCCTAGAGCTCAGTTATTTCTAAGACAGAGATCTGCCACCCTAGACTGAGCCATGCTGCCTGCACAGAGAGGCACCACTGTTTGAACACAGTGGGGTGGAAACGGGGCAAAACGCTGGGTTATTATTACATTTATGTCTTGAGGTGAAAGGGTTGGTTTGTTTTGAAGACATCGGGAATCTCTTGTTCTAGGAGTTACATTTAGGAGGGAAAACAAAGCATTGGTACTCCTCTTGGGAGGAGAAAGCTTCAGGCCTTCAAGGAAGCTTGAAAAGAAGAGGTATCAGCAGCGTTGTCATGTAGGCAAGACGAAGCATTGATGAAACGAGACACCTCCCCCTGGCCCAGGTCAGGAACTGCCTAACTGGACCTACATCAGCCCAAGTCTAAACATGAGGATGTGTTTGTGGTGTTGGAGGCACGTAACCTCCAGGTACCACTCTGGAGGTGTGTAGCCACCAGCTTTGAAGTGTCCCCTTGCTGTGGCCATTTCTGAGAACAGCTTTTTGGGTTTCCACTACCCACCACGAAGTTACTGCAGTGTAACCACCTATGAAGCTGGCTCCTTCCTCTGAAAGAGTTTCTCTGCTGATAGCGTAGGAGCAGGTTGCTCGTGGCTGGGTGCAGAGAGAGCAGGGCAGAGCTGGGGAGTCTGGTCACAAACTCCTGCGAGCTCAGCAGGTCATATTAAGAAATAACCCTGAGCCTGACAGCGGTTGGAAGGAAGGGTGATGTTTTTAATAAAGTGCATATCACTTGTTTCAGATGAAATAGAACGGGCCCCTGGGGATTTAATTGTATGCAAACCACAAAAGAATGGCCATTAATTTTCTCCCAACTCATAACATAAAATTTTTCAGTAGTATGAAAGCTTTAATAAGACTACTCATAACCTTTACGTGTTCCGTAGCAGTGCAGAAAATTACAATTATCTTGTGCTTGCAACAGAATGGGCAATCACATCAAGAGGAAAAATGCCATCTTGTGAAAATGTGCCCAGCCAAAAGCCATCATTACTGCGTCAGGTAATTTTTTAGGCTGTGGTTAATACGGAGCCCCCATCAACTTGGGTAAGGGTTAGGGCTTTGAGGGGGGAGTCTCAATGCTCTCCTGATGGAGCCTTGCCGCACAGAGGTTCACCAGCACCCTGGGTGTTACCCCTACTTGTTCAGGTCACGGCTCTTGCCATGGTGGTGGCCAGGGGCTGAGCGTCCCGCGTTCCTGCTGCAAGCTGCAGTGGTGGCTGCTGTTCACGGCGTTGGTACGGTACTGGGGTTGTTTCAGAACAGCTATTCTGACAGCACGGATGTTAGACTCGCTGATTAGTTGGAGACCACTTTCTCCCCTTCTGCCTGGCTTTCCCGGGAACACCGCACAGCGCCTGGCTGTCCTGTCACTCTGTTTCACTAGGTGGAGATATTTAGTTGTCCACTAGTGCTGGGCTCTTGTTTTTCAGCCCATGCAATGGAGATATGCTGAGAAATTCAGCTGATGAATTTTCAGATGCTCTTTTGGATCTTTAATTTTCCTCTGGGTTATACAGCTCTCCTTGTCAAGAACATATGGCCTGACAGGAAACAGGTCTTCTGGTGGTTCCACTTTTAGAATATTCCGTGTCTGATTTTTATCATTTATTGACTGACGAGAATGAAAACACTTGAAAGAAGATTTGCCTAACAAACTAATGAAAAGTAAACAAGAGCATAATCAACGAGTGTGAACAGCTCTCCACTACCAACATCCCGCAGCAGAGATCTCGCCGCCAGAACGTCTCTCCCACAGAGGTACACAAGCACATGCTGGCCTAAGGAGGACTAAAACCCAGCCCAGGCTCTCTTAAGTCGAGTAACACCATGTTGTCTTGAGCAGAAATTCTGTTACTGAAGATCCAGCTTTCTCCGACCAGCCCTCAGCAAGAAAGTCATACTTGGTTTTCTTCAGAGAGAGGTGGGAGATGAGACTGGCAGGGCCAGCAGGATTTAACAACCTCTCTGTTCCAGCTTTCTAGCCATTGAGAGCAAAGAAAAATGAGATCCCAGGGGTAGAAGGTCAACGTGTCTCCACAATAATTCTCTCCGCTGCAGCCAGTAACTAATTAGGCGGCGAGCTGAACCCTGGGTGCTGTCAGATGAATGAATATTAAATTGGCAAAACTTAGATGCACATAACTAGGTGTCTTAAATTTGACAATAACGTTTCTGGTAAAACAAAATAGTAAGTGATAAAAATGTCAAAAGGATGAGGCAACCACACAGGGCAGGTTTCTGGACTTGAGGGATTCCCATGGAAATCTGGATGAAAAATGAAAATTCATTGAAAGGAAATGTTTTCATTTTTGCCACAAGGGAGCCGCACTGGAAAGTTTCTAGATCTTCACTTGAAAACAGAGATGTTCAGCTGGAAATCGGTATTCTGTCAAAAATAGTTTAGAAATATTTAAGTTCGGGGGCAAATCTGTTCAACAGGTTGCTGAAAGCTCTTCAGGCCATTCTTTCGAAAAAAAAAAAAGACTGAAGAATGCCTTGCAGGGGGATATTTCTCAGGTAAGTGTTAGCAAAAATATTTAATTTCGGGGGCAAATCTGTTCAACAGGTTGCTGAAAGCTCTTCAGGCCATTCTTTCGAAAAAAAAAAAAGACTGAAGAATGCCTTGCAGGGGGATATTTCTCAGGTAAGTGTTAGCAAAATGCCTTTGAGTGGATCATTACAACCTGCTTTCACTTAACAACCTGCGCGTGAGTTTCTGTTTCATCTCTTCTCACCTACCTGAGGCCTCTGCTCAATGGCTGGCTGCATTTTTAACCTGGAAAGGCTGGTGAGAAAAAAACCCTAGAGCAGCGCTGTGAGCGGG
>NW_010404348.1:25667-27833 GCF_000710305.1 Buceros rhinoceros silvestris | reverse complement strand
CAGCCCCGCGGCCAACCCCGCAGTGGGTAGCGGAGCCCCGGCGGAGCTCTTCCTTCTTCCTCCTCCCGTCACGTTTTAAGCGTTTTCTTCACAGTGACAGAGCCCGGGGCTAGAGCTGTAAGACACACACCCAATACCAAGAGGCTTGAAAAAAAATTTAATGAGCTGGTAACACCGGACAGCGAGGACTAACCTAAAAACTGTTCCCACAGCCTACTTAAAATATTTACAATTTTGTTAACTGTATATACACCGCGATCTTTGTCCCTTATCGTCTATTTATAGATGAGTTCCTTAGGAATTACACCGGCTATACGTGGAGGATGAAGAGCACTGCGTTATCACCAGTCAGAGCTGCCGCTGGACAGCGCGACATGGGCTGGATGAGCTGCCAACAGCCGCTGGGCACGGCCGTCACCGGCCGAGGCTACGCTCAGAAACTTCCCTGCCTTTGAAATGTTCTGATGTGCAAGGCAGCGGGTTAAGTGCACCACACTGTGCAATTCACCCTGCGTGAGGAAAAAAAAAAAAACAAAACAAACAGCACATATCTGTGCAAGGGTACAGGGAGCCTGTAATCACAGAGACACTGACTTACATTGATCTACATCTCACCCCAAATCCTGCTGCTCCTCTGAAGAGCTACGAACCTGTACAAAGCAACAATCCCGCCGAGAAGAGCGATTCAGCAAGTAAAGCCTCATTTTATGACATCCTGAAATTACACAACAGAACAGCACCTCTTGGAAAAGTTTCACGGTTCAAGGAAAAGAGACAAAGCAAAGCCATACACCTAAAGCTGGATTCAGAGCTCTCGTTTCAAGTCCAGTTAGCAGAATAAGATCCTTTTCAGGCATTACTTCACTGGGGATATCTTTACTTTTTATTATCTGTATCAAAAGTGGGGCAGTACCACCTTTCGTTGGTATGTTATGCACTTCCTGAACTCCCTTCTGCTACTTTATTTCCCTTTTCTGGAAAGAAACCCAAGAAGTTCTTTGCAAAGCATTTCTGCCAAAGAAACTGGAGAATTAGCCACCAGGCTCAAAACAATTTAAGTACAGGGGGTAGGAAAGCCACAGACAAACAGATAAACCTGAGAACGCAAGTGAAAAATTACTGGGCGAGTATTTAGTGCCAGACCAATCCAATACTTACTCAATGGTTTTACAGGATGAATAGAGAAAAAGCTAATTAATCTGATTTACTAGAAAATGTTAAGCTTACAGATGATACAATGTCTGCATAATTTTAGAAAAATCATCGATTTCATGGTTTATTTTACAATAATTTGATTAGTCTACAAGTTAAGGCAAACATACTAATGCATTTGCTTTTCTTTTTAAATCATAGTTATAAAGGTTACACAAAGTTCTCCAAAATTTCTAAGAAATGTTCACAATTGAAAAAAAAAAAGATTAAGATTTTTGATATCGGTACATGGAAAAAAAAACCCCTAAGACAGTGTATACAATGCCATTATAGTAACAATATTCCAATATCTAATGGTCATATTTAGGCCATTCGAACAATGTGCTTCAAATGGTGAACTTCAGAAATTACGTACAAAGGTAAATAAGGTCGGCAGCCGTATCATAGTATTCGTAACATGAACATAATTATATTGGCTATTTTCACAAAACCAGAGCGTTTGGTTTCCGAACAGTGAAAGCATATAATGATTAAATAAAGATGAATACGGATGCATAACAAGAACGCTGTTGCTTCATAGAGTCTGGAGCTACTTCCAGGTGTTTCATTCTTTTGAAAGAAGGAGCTGGCGTGTGTGCACTTTGTCCAACGTTTTCTCCAGGGAACCGTAAGTGCCTGTTTAAAGTCATGGAAACAAAATCCAGAGGAGGGCAGCCCTTGTTAGTGGGAGGACGGAGCGTAGCTTATGTGTCACCATTTAACACTGCCAGGCAGCTCTGCAGCAGCTGTAAGTTACCCTGTGAAAATAAAGAAAAATATTCTTTTGTGCATTCGTTTATGCTTACATCACGTTAAACTACTGGCTATTCACTGTTTGTTCCCAAATCTGAAACCTCTGTGGAAGAAACAACGTTCGGTTGTTAGCGTTAGCAGTAATTCCTATCAGGTTCAGATAAAATGCAAGAACAAAACAGTCTGAATGCCTGGTTATACAGACATGGGAGAAACTGCTTC
>NW_010404348.1:11650-25567 GCF_000710305.1 Buceros rhinoceros silvestris | reverse complement strand
CTGAAAGATATTTGGATCCAAAAAGAAACCTATAAAGAAAACTGCAAACAAACCAAAGCATGTAATTACACAGTATCAGTGGCTGTGATTTCATGTCCTTGATAAACAGTCCACACAAGCACTGAGGAATATAATTCTTACTTTTTCAGTTGAAAGCTTTCCAAGGGATCTGTGTTAGATGACAGGCAGGATACTCCTCCCTCAGCCCAAAGAGGTATGAAATCTTATTTCTATGCCCCATTAAGGTTCATAGAATCCAGCTTAAGCAATTAACTAAATTAAAGGCTTCAGAGGACAAGATTCCCAGTTGTGTCTACTGAATCCTTTTCAGTCTTCTCCAGAAGACAATGACTGCAATTACAGCTTCAACAGCCTTCTCTCCTTTTATGCCTATACTGGTAGGGGACAGTCACAAGCTATTTAAAAGGCTTGTCATTCTGTCATATGAACAAGTTCCACATACATGAGCCACATGGGGACTTGGTGGCCCATCTTTGCAGTATACAAGATTCATAAATCTGAGGTTCTGTTACTGAACAGCTGAGTATATGCTGTAATGAAGTGAGGAATGAAAAGGAATACTTCAGTTTGAAGTCTCCAGTCAAACCCAGTGCTTCAGTCTCAAGTGTAATTGTGGACTGCCCCACTGTTACCTATAACAAAAGTGTGGCAGTCATCTTTTGGCCATCTCTTCACAGCCCATCAGCAGCATGAAGTAAATTTGCAATTCACAGGCCACTGTGTAGCACTCCAAAGAAAAGAGGGTACCCAGATGCCCTTTACACATCAGTCATTTCCAGAACCAGCCAGCCAGTCAACTGAAATTTTCCAAACAGGCAAATCATTTGTTTTCATTAGATCAAATTCACAAAGGTCACAAGAACAACCTTATTTAAATCATAATGAATCAAGGACAATAGAGGCTGTGTGCCATTAGTCTTTCTGGCTGCAACATCTGACACACTTGACTTGTATCAAGGAAGTCCTTTAAATTCAGATTCAGGAAAGCGTTTCTTCCTACCTCAGACTCCTGAGCTCTAGACACTACAGTTACTGGCAGAACTGTGGTGACAGAAACATCCTTTTCAGGAAAGAAAGCATTTACTGACAAAGCATTTAAGCAAATCCCTTAGCACTGGGTCCTGCTTATTTCCTTTCTCTGTCAGTTCCAGACATCTGTTGCTAGTAATGCAACAAATTCTTTTTCCACAAAACCCACAGAGGCAAGAGTGTGTATATTAGTATTTTGGGAAGAGATGTTTAGGTTTTTTTCATTTTTTGAGGGAAGTGGCTATCCAGTTACAATTCATACGTCTTAAGACTGTAGAAGTAGAGCCAAGGCTATAAATGCTTTAAGTATATGATCATAATTATTCAATATATATGAATAAAGCTATCAAACTGCCCTTCTTGAACACAAAGTCCAACACAGGAGCATCTCAACTGTTTAAAATACCGAATAGGTTTGAAATGCAGCTTTCGCACTGAAGGTCCAAACAATCAGGTCTTACATTAGCTACAGCTACATGTAAGTCATGGAGAATCACAGAACTAGCAAAACAGAAGCTAAACACTACCTAGAGGGATGGGCAGTCAGAACCATAGAAAAAGAAACATCAGTCTATTTAGCACAGGTCGGAGTCCAAGCAGAAGCTGAAGCTGCAGACTGGCAGCTATTTTGAGGAAATCCAGGGTACATGCTGATGATGAGAGAGCAGCTCTCTCTTATTCCCAGCCCCTCCCAGCCAAAACATTGTGTTTTGACACCAGGGATGCTGTGAAAACAAGACTCAAAGTACAGTTTAGAAAAACCCAGAGCAAATTTTAGCTCCATCTTACTACGCAGCTGCACACAAAATAGTGCCATCATAAGGAAAAGGATCAGAGTCATGCACCGTCATCCATCCTGGCAGTGATCAGCACTTGCATCAACTTAAAGCAATTTCAACACACAGTCTGATTTTTAGCTTTTTCAAGAGTCTTGCACTGCAACCGGCAAAGGGTAAGAGGATATTAGTAGATTAAAACAAGTGCTTTATAAGGAAATAGTACAAACATAACTGAGCAGAGAAGGGGCACTTACTATTTGCATTGCAAGAAGTATAAAAATATCCTCTCCAGGACAAGGAGAAACCTTCATATTCTCCTAATGTCGCTCTTCACACATCAAGGCACGACGATACCTCAAAGAAACCCCAAGTCTTTTTGTATCTTCTGTCCTCGTTTTACAGAACTACCTCAGAAAGTCCCCACCAAACCATTTCATCCTTCAATACTCTGTACAGACTAATAAAACCCCATCCATCAGACTATCCTCAAATACACTGCTTATAGCATTAATAAGAACATTTCCCATTATATAAAACTGAAAAAATGATTCATTGTGCTTGTAAATTCTGTAATAATCCAACTCAGAGTCTGTAGAAATAAAAGCACAGCAACCAAACTGATCCAGCCGTAGTAGCTTGTTTTGAATAAATATGAAACACGGGCTAGAAAAAACAGAACTTACAAACCTAGCCAGGAACAAAATATCCTTTTGTTCAACAACTCACAATTGCAAGAACTGTCACACTTAGTCAAAATGACCTCTTATATTGTAAAGCTTTAAATATTCAAAACTGTCTAGTGAATCTCAAAGTGCAGTGAAAAGGGTTAGAAAAAAGTTCACCTTCAAAAACAAGACTACAGTTCAAAACCTCTATCGCATCCTTGTTAGTAAATTTACCAAGACAAGGTAAGTCACAGACTGAGACAGACTGTCTGAAAAACTACATCTTAAACACAAGCTCTGATGACGCTAAAAAATTCACGCTCTTTCAGATTAACTGAGGACACCAAGGAAGCACCTAACAATTAAGTGGAAAGCTACAGAAATTAAGCGTTTTCCCCTGCCATCTGCAATTATTGGCTGTTGAAATTCAAGGAAATGTTACTACAAGATTTTGACTTGCACAGAGAATGAAAACAAGTGATGCTTTACAAGACAGACATTTTCTTAAGCATTCCACTCCAAGGCATGAAGGGATTTCAGCAAGGGTCAGTTACAAGAGATGATGAAGAGTCAATGAGTGAGGCAGGACAGAAGCGCTGTGGATCCATTCCCTTATTAAAGCATGATACGGAGAATTAATAAAAGCTGTTGCATGTGTGATTTTTAGGACTATTTAATTCCAGTAAAGCCCATGACCAAACACGGGAATTTCCAGGAGACTCAGGGCTGAATACAGAAAACTGTTACACTCAGAGAAGTAGGAAGCCTGAACAGTGCCAAGTATTATGAGAAGTTTCAAGACTACAGCTGAGTTTCTGATACAGCACATTAAAGTAAGCACTGTTCAGCTGAAAAAGGAGTCGAGTATTCCACACCTTACTGATTGCTTTACCAGCTAAACATCCCTTCAAGCTGAACTTACACCTACAAAGATTTTAAAAAGTCCCCAAGTCCCCAAACCAACCCATTTTACAGTGCATTAGTTTTACAAACAATGGGTTTGGCAGATGAGGATGACCGTGTCAACACTACTGAAGGGAGCGTTAAAGCAGCAAGGAGTTAACTCAGCGACACTCTACACCTCTTAACTAGTCCTTCCAATAGATACATTCCAAGTTATTCAAAGCAGGATAGTCAACGCACTTTCTGATTTGTGATGAGAATGAGAAGTGCTGAAGAGCTGACTTTTAGAAGAAAGCTACCCCCTGCTACAGGACTGTTGAAGTAAGAGACTGTTGTACCTGTGTATGAAATAAGAGCAGCTAACCTGATTTAACCCAAAACCATTAATTTCACAGGGATTAAAAGAACTGAATACATTGTGAAATTTAAGGACAGTACAGGCCTCCTAAAGTCTTTTTTCTGCAAAAAAAAAATTTTACTGGACAAGGCTATCTGCAACATTCCTCTTTTGGTAGCAATTTAAAAGGCAAAAAGGTTCAAAAAGCATAGGCAGAGTGACACTGATCTGACTTCAGACAGGCCTGTGTGATCTCACACTTATCATAACTTATATACACCAAGCCCCCAACATCTGGGTAACAGGAGAAACCACTTCCTATCTCACAGTAAAATGGCAAGATGAGGTTTTATAAATAGGCAGTATTCCAACTCAGCAGCTATAAAATATCAAACAGCTACAGAAACACAGAACCTGAGGCCGAAATTGTCTTCAGGGAAACGAGTTTTCTAAAGGCATTAAAGCACACCAGTCCTTCAGAGATATTTCACCTTTTTTTTCCTCCCCCTCTATTACTCAAGAAAGTTCACTTTTCTGTATGATGCTCACCTTCGAATTCACCTTTCCTGAGCATGAAGTGAGTATCACACAGCAAATGTAGCCACTTTGGTTACTCAAGCATATAGTATTTAAAATTGGTTGAAATACAGGCCAAAAAAGCTCGCCATTACCTTAGCATGCTTTAATTCCAGTTCTGCTAGTTCCACCAGATTTTTTCTGAATGCTGCAACTCTTCTTGTTTTAAAGTCTATCAGTTCTATAGAAAACAGAAATTAACAGTATTATTGCCAGTGCTCTCAACTATTAACAGACTTTCCTTCAGATTGGAGAGAAAGGGTGAGAGAAGGCAACAGGAAAAAAAACCTCAAGTTTAATCTCAGCACATTCCAGGCTCAAAGATACTGCTACACTGTTGGAAGAAAGCAAACCACTGCAGCTCCTCATCTCCAGCAAACCTTTTGTGGACGCAAAGCTCTTTTCAGAAAAGACTGCAAAGTGGACTCTTTTAAACACTTAATTCTCTTATTCCATGTGCGCTGTTCTCTCCAGGCCAGTATGCGGAAGAAGGAAGCAAGTACGCTTGATGCATACACCTTTGTGGCTAGTAGGAGCACTCATTCTCCACTATCTCATTGACAGAAATCATTAGCCAGATTTACAGGGCCAAACAACTCATAAATGACAAAAACAGAAGAGCGTGCTGTTCAAACCTTGAACAAATGTGCCCCAAACAATGAGTCAGGTGACTACTAACTCAGAACGATCCTAGTCTAAAAAAAAGAGAGTAAGTTTCCAGGAAAAAGACAACATGTAGATAAGGTTCCTTTTCTCTAGAGCTCCTGCACCTCTGTGTCTTCAGTGAAAACTCACTTCAAGACCTCTCCCTTGTCTAATGTAGTATCATCTCTGCAACAGACTGCTGCCTGCACGGAAGAATGCATGAATCCAAAAGGGGAATTTCAACAACACTTCAAAAGATCAGGCTTGCTTTTACTGCCAGCAGTCATCATTTTGTATCCTGTTCTGTGTGTACAAAACAAATAATTTGCACCTAGACTTCGCTCTGCCTAATGGAGCCGTGAGGAGCCAAAGGAAAATATCTACCAAAAATAAATAAACACTGATTAGAAGATAATAGTTCTGCTTAGGAAATGGAACAAAAATCTATCCTCATTAATAACACCCTAAAATCTTAATTTTCAAGTCGTAACACAGGATCAAAGACCACCCAAAGACAGGATCAAAGACCACCCAAATACCTTGTTTTGCCGATTCAGAAATTTTCTCAAATTTCTGACAACATATTTGCTGAGTAGTTTCAGCTTGGAGCACATCTTTATTTTTTGCTCTTGCTTTATCCAATGCCTTATTAGCATTTTCATAATCCACTAGTGACCTAGATCTTCTATACAGGAGATCCTACAAAAAAAAGTATAAAAGATATATAGGGTTTACAAGAATCTACCAAAAGATTTACTATACGCCAAGCTTTAAAAAAAAAAAAAACAAAAGGAAAAAAAAAAAACCACACAACAGATTAGTCTTTCTTATTGTATTTCAGTTCTAACTAACTAATTTGCTTTCACTTTACTTCATCCTGCAAGTCACAGGAATGTCCACACTGGATCAGACAGGCAGTTTAACACTGTTTGGTCTGCATCTTGTCTGACAGAGACCAGCAATGACAGCTTAGATGACACTCCAGAAAGCCTAAGAAGGGGCAATCACGGGAAATTTCACAGCCTCTTAGATTAGAACCAAACTATATTTAATTATATATTTGAAATACACACAGGGCCCAAGAAAGAGCAGTCACATTTTTTTGTGCAACAGTAACTGCTGTTATCATCTACCCACAGCATTTCTGTCGAACGCTTCCTCGTTCTGTCATGTTACAGAGATGCAGGTTTCACAGTCGCAGGCTAGAGGTGGCAGCATTTTAACCTGTCTACTGCGTGTTTCTTAAGATGACCCCTTATCCCTTTCTTGTTTTTTTAAATATTCTTAAGAAACACTATTTCACTGACAAAACCCCCATAAATTCACCTTAGCAGCTTGAGATTCCCTTAGGTAATATTTCAGAAGATCAGAAAGTTTAAGATCTTCATCAGCAGACACCCGGGCCTCTATTTTCTGGAAAAACAGTAAGTAAAAGCATCAATTTAAAAACATCCGGACTTTGGGTATTCACTCGTATGATGTCAATACAGCCTAAAATACACGACAGTACATGACATGTTTAAAGATGCATCGTTAGCAGCAGCACCAGGACTTTGCATTAAAATGTAAGCAGTAACCTGCTGCACGAGCAGTGATTGCCAATAGCTTTATTTTAAACAGTGCCTTCTTCCCAATGTCGTATACTAGAAAAACAGCAGAGAAACAAAAACTTATCTAGTATGAAGAGTTGCACAAGAAGTTTTGTGGTGTTTTTGAGATCAAAGGAAAACAAGTTTTTAAGGCACTTTTGCAAGCTAATTGTGTAACTATGTATTAAAAGGTCCAAAAGACCAATAAACTTATTTGCTTGTATTTGAAACAGACAATTCTGTGAATTTAGAAACAGACTCTGCAAAGGTATGTCTTAAATCTTAACTTAAAAAAAAATTCTAAACGGTAACATTTTAGATCTATGCTTAGGTCTGGCTAGAAACGTTTCCCAGACTGAAGATTCCTAAGGATCAGTCATTTTACAACAGATGACTCGAATCTTATGCTTTTTCATAGAATTATAGAATGGTTTGGGCTGAAATGGACCTTAAAGATCATCTAGTTCCAACTCCCTGCCATGGGCACGGACACCTTCCACTAGACCAGGCTGCTCAAAGCCTAATCCAACCTGGCCTTGAACACTGCCAGGGATGGGGCATCCACAGCTTCTCTGGTCAGCCTGTGCCAGTGCCTCACCACCTTCACAGGGAAGAATTGCTTCCTAATATCTAATGTAAATCTCCCCTCTTTCAGTTTAAAGCCATCACCCCTTGTCCTATCACTACATGCCCTTGTAAAAAGTCCCTCTCTGGCTTTCTTGTAGGTCCCCTTTAGGTACTGGAAGGCTGCTGTAAGTTGTCACTGGAGCCTTCTCTTCTCCAGGCTGAACAACCCCAACTCTCAGAAACTGTCTTCATAGAAGGTGCTTCAGCCCTATCATCATCTTCATTATCCTTCTCTGGACTTGCTCCAACACATCCAGGTCTCAAGAGTGGTGTAGAAGGGGAGAATCACCTCCCTCCACCTGCTGGCCACACTTCTTTTGGTGCAGCCCAGGATACAGTTGGCTTTCTGGGCTGTGAGTGCACATTTCTAGCTCATGTTGAGCTTCTCGTCAGCCAGTCCCCAAGCCCTTCTCCTCCGGGCTGTTCTCAACCCATTCTCCTCCCAGACTGTATTTGTGTGTCCTGGTTTGAACTAGAACAGAACTGATTCTGTTCAGTGATTGTACTTTTCAGCTCAGTCTCTTCTCCCTAACTGCACTGTCTGAAGTTAACAGCATGTTTCTGCAGACAGTGTCTGCTTCTGGAAGTGATAACGCTTGATGTTTACAGTCACTACCAGGGACTGGTATGCAGCAAGGCTCTTGCTTATACTTGCTCCTGTGCAGATGAAGGTCATTGCTAAATCCTGTGTGCCACATTGGGTTCCGTGAAGAAAGAGGCATATCGTGCAGAATTCTGCCTGCCACCACATGGATGCATAAAGTTAAGTGAAAGACACACCAGGAGTTACCAGAGACCTCAATGATTATTACACAGCTTCAAAGCAGGTAAGCTAATGCTAACTGGCTCCTTTCAGACCGTATCTGTGGGGAGAGGCAGACAGGACAGGTGACCCTCAACTGACCAACAAGGTGATCCATTTCATATATGTCATATTTGGTATAAAGCTGAGGGATCATGAGGGTCAAGTTCTCCTCTTCAATGGCTGGTGTCGAGGAGGACTCTGTCCATCCTGCCTTCGATCCCAATCCGTGCATTCCTGAATCCAGTTCCCACCCGCCACTGAGTCCAGCGTGGGACTTCCCAGTGCCTGCCCACAGCATCACTGGTGGCATAATTGCTGTGGGGAGAGGGGTTGGGGTCGATATTGGGTTTGTATATATATCATTATTTTGTTGTTATTATTTCATTACAGCAGTTTCAGTTTTCTTTTCCAACCCGTAAGTCTTTCTTCTTTATTCCCTTTCTCTTCCCCATTGGGAAGGGAGAGGGATTAACAGAGAGCATCTGTCATTTGTCTAGTGGCCAGCCCAGTCCTAGCATAGTTTCCAGGAGGATCTGCTCCATGATCTTGCTGGGCACAGAGGTGAGTGACTGACCTGTAGTTCCCCAGGTCTTCCTTTTTTCCCTTTTTGAAAATTCAGGTTAGGTTTCCCTTCTTCTAGTCAGTGGGATCTTTGCTGGACTGCCACAATTCTCAAATATGATGGAGAGTGGTTTAGCCACTTCATCTGCCAGTTCCCTCAGGACCTGCGAATGCATCTCATCGGGTCCCACCAACTCATGCACCTTCAGGTTCTTTAGATGGTCTTGAACCTGATCTTCTCCTACAGTGGGCAGTTCTTCATTCTCCCAGTCTCCAGCCTTTGCCTTGTGGCTGGAGCACCGGCTGATGAAGACCGAGGCAATAAAGTCATTGAGTACCTCAGCCCTCTCCATATCCTAGGTAAAGAGGTCTCCCATTTCCTTCTGAAGAGGGCCCATGTTTTCCCTTGTCTTCCTTTTATCACCAACATACCTACAGAAGCTCTTCTTGTTGCCCTTAACACCTATAACCAGATTTAATTCTATCAGGGTTTTGGCTTTGCTAACCTGACCCCTGGCTGCTCAGCCAGTCTCTCTTTATTCCTCCCAGGCCCCCTGTCCTTGCTTCCACCCTCTGGAGCTTCCTTTCTGTGTTTGAGTTGTTCATTCCCACACTTTGCTTAAATGCTTCATATATAAGCATCCACATATTAATATTTACTAGTCACAATATGTCTCACCACTTCTAGGATGTACAAAAAAAGAATAAATCTAAAAAAGTTTCATAGTACATACCCTTGTTTTGTCAAATAACTCTGATACCTTCAGAAAAAACCTGCACAAAGAAAACAGCTTATATTACAACGTTAATTTGAACAGTCTAATTACTTTCTAGAACTCAAAATATAATTTGTGTCTGGCAATAAAGACTGTAAAGGCTCTGCTTAGAATTGTAATGCACAAACAGAATAGTTTCAAATTGTAGTACTTCAAACATCTGGGAATTGTACAATTTAAAGAAAAGGTAAGGGACAAACAAAGCATCACGGATGGATGGTTTTTACTACAGAATAATTGCACAGCTCCTCGGGGATTCTTTATGCTTCTGTGCGTTGAACCCCAAACACCACCACCCTGGGTAACAATCCTGCGCTGTTATCAAGCGTCCTTCACTCCGATTTGAATGTACTTTTCTTCACCCAGTAAACATGACGCATGCCCTACTTGGAATTCAGGGAAGCCGAGCAAGTGCGAGGCAGGTCTTCATCACAGGAGACAATACAGGGTTCAGCGTAACAGCAGACTGAATTACGGTCAAATCATACTATTTTGACAGATGTGATTCCTGACAGACCCTAACAGACTACAGCAAAGCTCAATATATAATTGAAGTAATCGATACCAAGCTACCACCACCTTTGGAAGTACATCACTGTAACTCAGGTAAATTAACAAAAAGCAGTTAACCCTCATACTCACCTGCTACCTGCCATCACTCTAACGCTAAAGACTGTAAAAGTCCACAAGCATCAACATCTTAAGATAGTTAACCGAGTTCTACTTTCAGACACACCAAACTTCTTATTCAAGCAAATCACCAAAAGATTAAAGGACAGACATCTGTACATAGAGACCCTCGTCTGTATTCAAAGTTTTAGAGATCTCTGTAGATTCTTTTCCTAAAGGCAATAAAGTTGCCAGAATGGCAATACTATTTTTTGAGATGTTGGTACAGGGAACACCCCCAAAAATCAGTACACTCATGCTGTGACCTCTTCTTCCTGCACATGTCAAAGCACTTAAAACACTTAAAAGAACTGGTGAAAGACTTGGGTTTTTTCCTTATTCTATGAAGACTTTTCTATCTCTGCGTAATTTTCTACAAACCGCAGAAAACAGCTTTTTTTTTCCAGACCAATATTAAATATTAAACCAAAAATATTAAAGCAGCCTATTACAGAAATTAAATACCAGAGAAGAAAATCTCTTAAAAGTCATAGAACTATAATAAATTCTGATTTTCTCATAACAAGAGAACTACCAATCTCAGCAGGTCACCATGAAGACCTCTACTTAGCAAATTCCCCCCTAAGTTACTAACAGTGACTTACTTGCATATATCCGTGGAGTCCTGCGTTCCTAACGCATATAACGAAGAACCAATTCTATTATAGTCATCCGCCACGTCTAGAAAAACAAACAAGCACGTGTTTTACTATTTCATTCCTCCTCTAAAAACTTGGAAGCTGCTCTTTTTCTTCAGGAGTAGGTGTTTTTCTAAAAGCAACATGCTTTAACACAAAAGCCGAATGAAATTTCAATCGTATCACTTATTATGAAGGAGAACTTCACATAATAAACACAGCGCTCTCACCACATTGTGAGGATGCTAATTTGTCCAGGAGTATTTAATACAACTAGCAACTGCTGGGAAAATTTATTGTGCAACTTCATTAGGTTTTATTCTGGTACATAATTTAACTAGTGTGGTATTGCTATACAGTAGCCATAAAAATCAATTTTTTGCACAGGTGGCTTTTTCAAAGAACTCTTAGTATAAACTCAGTGGATGATGAAAATGGTAACAGATACAAGCAATGAACAGAAAATATATTTGCTTGTTATTTTTGAAATTTATATGGGGTTTTTTGAAGATTTTTTTCAAAATAACACAACCTTGTTTTAAGAGGCTGAGTGGGTCATCTTCCACCCAGTTCATTACTCCACACATCCCAAGGGAATCAGTTCAGTTGGTTACAGTGAACAATGGTATCAGGAAGCCATGAAGCTCACCTTCTATTCCTCCTACTTTAACATAAAAATAGATTTTCTACTGGAAATAGGAAGCCAGTATCTTTGCAAGTCCTGCAACTCTCTGCTGCTCCTGAGTTACTCATAAACTACAGACTGCCCATTTCCAAAACAGCCTTCCCAGGTCACTGCTCTACTCCTCTAGCCAGAATTTCAAAACGTCCCATTCATCCCAATTCATAAATTTGATAAATTTTTTTGATAAAAAAGTTGTCACTAAACATCCTAGGTGATCTAAGGTAATCTAAGTCTGAAAAATCAGTGAAGCTTTGTGGTGAGTTTGATCAATTCTTTCCCACCAGATCATCTACAACCTCATTTCTAACTATTTTCCTGGTTCTACAACCAACATGAAAGGCTCCCTCACTACTTAAAGTTTGGCACCAGACTACCATGAATGAAGTTCAGTTTTCATTTTAAGAAAGCAAACAAAACACCAGAACCCACTTCAGGTGGGAAGTGAAGACACAGGGTCCCTTAGTACTTCATTAAGCAGTAACTGGCTCTGCCCATCTCCTAGCATAGATACTACAGCCGCAAAAGACTCAATCTTCATACAGTGGCAAGAGAAGCATCTGAAGAGTTCAGTAAATTCTTAGTTTAATGTCTCATTCAATATCCACTTTAGAGTCCTTGCTAATGAAGATTCATATAAAACTACTAGAACCTAGTAGTTTGATTTTGATTTATTTAGGCACAAAAACTTAACCTTTATTGCCCTTGATTTTAATTTTTTCCAAGCTTCTCAAAACACAGTGATCCTAAAGCAAACACAGTAGTCCTAAACCAAAGATTTTCCATTTCCTCCAATAAATGCCCTGCACTTGTATCTAGAGGTGCCAGAAATCCCATTAGCTGGCACTCAGCTCAGGAACAGAAATCAATAGCTACGTGGAAAACCTCACCTCACGAAGAAAAGGGGTCCTACAAACCAGGCTACTGACTGCACACTTTCCAGTCTCCATTCTAAAAGTCTGGGAAATGGAAACCTGCCTTCCCGGCCCAGAACTAACAGCCCAAATAGGCGTTTGCTGCTCAGCAAGGTGATGCAATGCCTAGTGTGCCAGGAACCTGCACCTCGATGAATGCAAGCTCATCCAATCAAGAGCAACTTCATTAGGAGTAAAGTCACATACTGCTCTATTACCCACCTTCACACTTCAGAGACTAAGAATCAGGTTCCAAAAATATATATTATTACATAAAGTGTGTTTCTCTTCAACGGAACAGCGTGAAGGATCAAGATACCTTCAGTGTCACATCAGGCTGTTCTTACTCCATCCAGTCTATTACAGCAAAGGCTGAACTTTGACAGTCAGACTAAACCTCTTTAGACCATTCCAAGACTACACTTGGAGGAATTCATTCACTTTTCGCATCCAAAAACAAAACTAAAACCAACTGCTCCTCATGAACCACTTCTGCACACTTTAACTACTAGCATTCTCACCCTGGAAAAAGAACTCACTTTTATGTGATCTGGTCATTTTATCAGATTTGACAGAGGCATCTTTGACTCGGTTGTGATATTCTACAAGGAATGTTCTTTCATGTTCAAAGAAGTCATCCACATCCTACAAAAAACAAAAGCAATTTAAAAAGTAGGATTTTTTTCATTCTGTATAGAAATTCAATCTATTTTTATTGTCTACAACACCATTTACATAAACTGATTTCTTCCTTCAATTATTTTATCATAACCTGAAGTTTTAAGAATCGATCAAGAATTAAGAATTTATAAAAGTATTTTAAAGATATAGATAACTAAACCTAAGGTAAAGGAAAATCATTTCACTACTAACTACCACTTTGGTGACAGAAAACAGAATAGAAGTACTTAATAAAAGGACATTTACCTAGAAAAAGGGGAGGGGGGAAGAAGGACACCCAGTTGTACAGGTGCTGTGGACACAGCAGAGATGATACGAGCTCCTAGCTCAGGAATGCTGATCTTGATGACAGATTTCTTTCAAGTTGGGAAATGTAGGTAAATTTTAATATTTTCTGTATTACAATTTGAGATATTTGGTGTATATTTATTTTTTAAAACCCTCTAAAACAGCACAGCTGCTCAAGACCATGGCATAGCCTACAACATGGGCTTCGAACAATGTGCTTATGAAAACTGCTGTTTATTTGAACTTCGTATTTTTCTCGAAGTCATAATTAATCCATGGCTATATCCGCTTTCCAGCAGTATTGAAATTCAAGATTTTACAGCCAGGAATTTCAGCTCCTCTAGCTTGCTTGCAAATGGAAAGTTACTACTAGAAAGAATGGAAATCAAAATCATCTTCTGCAGAATTTATGCTTGCTATAAAACTAATCTTTCAGCTTTTGAAAAAGTGAAAATGCAATTAAATTTTCATTTAAATTATTTTTTTTTGTCTCAGTTACATTCTTGCATCTACTGGGAAAAATAGTATCACCTCTATGGCAGCTCTTGGCTTTCAAACAATAGAAGGATGTTAAAAGGCTGGTAAAATTCACTGCGTTAGTAACTTCCGAGCTGCAGCAGTTGCCAAAGCTAGAGCACCTTCCCACTACACAAAAATGACAGGCCAGAACAAAAAATAGATTAGCAACTATCTACAGATTAAAAAAATGCTTAACTTCAGAAACCAGGGAAA